>NC_068435.1:28639868-28717368 GCF_023373465.1 Oncorhynchus keta | reverse complement strand
TCTCTCTGTATCTGTCTGTCTGTCTGTCTGTATAGGTCTCTCTGTCTGTCTGTCTGTATAGGTCTGTCTGTCTGTATAGGTCTGTCTGTCTGTATAGGTCTGTCTGTCTGTATGTCTCTCTGTCTGTCTGTCTGTATCTGTCTGTCTGTATCTCTGTCTGTCTGTATATGTCTGTCTCTCTGTCTGTCTGTATGTCTCTCTGTCTGTCTGTCTGTCTGTCTGTCTGTCTGTCTGTCTGTCTGTCTGTCTGTCTGTCTGTCTGTCTGTCTGTCTGTCTGTCTGTCTGTCTGTCTGTCTCTCTGTATATGTCTCTCTCTGTCTGTCACTCTCTCTCACTCTCTGTCGGTCTCCATCTCCATCTCTCTCTCTCTATCCCAGTCTCTCTCTCACGCTCTGTCTTTCACTTTCTGTCTGTCTCCTTCTCTGACTGACTGACTCACATCTTCTTTGTCTGAGTATTAAATGAAACAGGAAATTGCTGACTGTTCTTTGTGACAGCTTGACTTTCTACCAAAGATGATGGATAAATGAAGATAGTTCAATCAGGCCATTTACCATTGAAATAAAAATGTCTGTTGCGTTCTACTTAACTGGCTGTGTCTCCTATCGACACCATTGCAATAGCAATAGCTCATTGACTTTCATTTAAACATAAAGAAAAGTGTGGCGTCTCGACTTGCTTACTGGTTGAACGCGGCATGTGTGTAATTACAACCTGTTAGCAAGTCGGAAGTTTCCTAGTTTCGACGAGCATGTGAATGCGGCATTAACAAGTGCTTAGCATCAGCAAAGTCAAATCCATGCACTTGTGCTGCCATCTGGTGGATATATTTAAAACACCATCCCTATCAGCCAAGGTAAAGGCCACTTGTTATGTACTTGCTCTGTCTGGTCTGCTTTTTGTTCCATATTTATACTCATTCTTAAAGTTAAGCAAACATTTGCTAAATTTGTCTCTGAATGATTGATAGTACCATGACAGAAGCAACCTAGATAGCTCACTGGAAGATTCCATGTATTTTTGTGCACAGTCTGAGACACGCGCCCTGAAACAAACAAAGACACACACACACACCGTGACAGAGTGTGTGTTGTATCTCCACAGGGAAACGTGGAGTCTGAATCCTCCTGAGGTACGGAACTCCCTCCTGCAGTATGCTGGATGGGGACCCAAGGGCCAACAGTTGGTAGGAGACCCCACACACCTGTCTACTCACCAGCCTACACCCTCACTGTCTCACTGAAAAACACACACACCCGTATACCTCCATTACCGATATGCTCCAGCCTTGAACTCGAAAACAAATTATTATTCCAACTTTTTTAAGGCCTGCCAAAGGGAGAGTTGACAGACACCGTGATACGCCCCTTTGTGCGTTCCCTTTCTACAGAGCACCACTCCGGAGACGGTGATGTTACAACCGTGTCTGCGGTTAAAGCAGGAAGCAGTCATTGTTGTTATTGAGTCGAAGGAGATACGTTTTTCGAAAAAATATCAGTGTACCTCCTTGTTGTTTTCCCTGGTTGGTGCAGGTTGTCATTCACCTCACAACAGCACTTTATATTGGAGGACTACTTACAGAATAACAGTAGTGGGCTGTATTCCCCTGTGTTTCACCACCGACTATTACCTTTTACTGCAACTCGGTTGGTTGTTACCTTAGAGCTCTTATCATATAATTTGCCTAAATTAGTCGACCGACAAATTTAAAAGGGAACAATATAAACACTTCAAGCTAGTAAAATAGGAGGTCTTGCCTGCCAAGGGAGAAGGGCAGGCCCATTTGCATATGGTTATAGATGACCCGATTGCTTCCTTTTTGTTTTGTTGTCTACAGTAGCTGCGTGTTTGGTTTATTGAGGAGCTAGAGCTGTGAACTGTCTGAGCGGATGTTTTTTCTCTCAGCTTGAGCCAATGATACCAGGGTCGTTCCATCAATTCGGTGCCTTTTGAAAAGTGTATCTTGGTCCCACAGTTTTTTTCTCAAACTAATTTTAACATTCTGTCATAAAGAGCACAATTTAACTTCATAAAAAAACGAGTTATTCCGAAAAAATGTAATACAGTAATTAAGTGCCTATTCGTGTAGGTTCCAAATAAAGTAACAGGGTTGACCATAACAGGATTGACCATAGCAGGATTGACCATAGCAGGATTGACCATAGCAGGATTGACCATAGCAGGATTGACCATAGCAGGATTGACCATAGCAGGATTGACCATAGCAGGATTGACCATAGCAGGATTGACCATAGCAGGATTGACCATAGCAGGATTGACCAGGATTGACCATTGCAGGATTGACCATTGCAGGATTGACCATTGCAGGATTGACCATTGCAGGATTGACCATTGCAGGATTGACCATAACAGGATTGACCATAACAGGATTGACCAACAGGATTGACCCTAACAGGATTGACCCTAACAGGATTGACCCTAACAGGGTTGACCCTAACAGGGTTGACCCTAACAGGATTGACCATAACAGGATTGACCATAACAGGATTGACCATAACAGGATTGACCATAACAGGATTGACCATAACAGGATTGACCATAACAGGATTGACCATAACAGGATTGACCATAACAGGATTGACCATAGCAGGGTTGACCATAGCAGGGTTGACGATTTCATCTTAAATCTGCCATAAATCCCAATGTAACAGGGAGAATGGAAGTTTGTTTTGTGCAACAGAGATGGGCAATTACTGTAAATGCAAGCTTCACAATTTTGGGGAAATTGTTATTTAAAACATGTATAGCCTTTCTATCTATGGGTAACAGGGTTTACCAGAACATTTCCCCAAAATGTAGAACCAGCTCACCTGCTTTTACACTATGATTTGACTATTAGATGATCAATGTTTCATTTGAAAAACACATTTTAAAAGGATCGGTTACATCATATCAAAACGAGGGATCGGTTCAAGTATCAGGGATGACCTTAAAATGAAGGACAGACATAAATTAATCACAAATCACATGAGAAATACTAATCTTCAGAAATGACTGTCAAAGAAACACAATACCTAGGGCTTTACAATGATGGTGAAAACCTGGAGAAATAGTGGGGCAAAGTGGGTTAAAATCTTCCTAGAAGTCACAGAGGGTGCACATAGGAACATGTTAATATCTTCCTAGAAGTCACAGAGGGTGCACATAGGAACATGTTAATATCTTCCTAGAAGTCACAGAGGGTGCACATAGGAACATGTTAATATCTTCCTAGAAGTCACAGAGGGTGCACATAGGAACATGTTAATATCTTCCTAGAAGTCACAGAGGGTGCACATAGGAACATGTTAATATCTTCCTAGAAGTCACAGAGGGTGCACATAGGAACATGTTAATATCTTCCTAGAAGTCACAGAGGGTGCACATAGGAACATGTTAATATCTTCCTAGAAGTCACAGAGGGTGCACATAGGAACATGTTAATATCTTCCTAGAAGTCACAGAGGGTGCACATAGGAACATGTCAAAATGCTTGATTTTAGCAAGTCTTTATTCATACCAAAAAAATCTGATTTATTGAATTCTCCATGGGATCTTTATTCAAGGGCACTTCATTTAGTTTAACAGGCTTTTACGATTTCTACTTAAAATATCAAAGAGACACAGAAGTCACCCACCAGTTATTGATACACCAGTTATTCTTCTCCCGTTTGTGGACGTATTGATTTTGCATAATAAAAACTGTCAGAATGATCAGAATCATCCATTATACAGAATTACATCAAAGTGTGTGTGTGTGTACTGGAGCATCATGTGTGTGATCTGTGGAACCAGGAGACAGAGAAGCACCCTACTGTGATCATTAAGCCATGGGCAATTACTCTATCATGACAGAGAAATCAACTAGCTGGGTACACACACACACACACACACACACACACACACACACACACAAGGCTTTCACATGCTCCACAGGTTTCCTTTGATGGTTCTACTTTCATCTCTTTTTACCTTTTGAAATATTTTTATTATCTTCTCTACTTTCGTTTTTTTTTTTTCAAATTTTGTTTCTACCTTTGTTCCCAATCTTTTTCTTTTCATCTTATCCCTTATTGATATAATGAATGGTAACTGATTGAATGGGTCATAAGTCAAGAGATACATTCCACCTACAAGCTGGAAAATGTCCCGTATTAATTCCCCGTCCACATCAACCCTTGACTTTTAAACAAATACCAAGAATATGAAAGAGAATCATCATCCCTCTCCCTGTGACTTAAGACCATGGACAAGAATAAAGGAGTGTCTGTCTGAGTCTGATCTGTGTACTTCAAAGACACATTGTGTCCCTCTCCCACCAACGCATGGTAAAGCTGCAGGAGAGGAGAGTGGATTGACGGTAGATTGGTGGTGGTGCCACACACTCATCCACCCACAGTAGTCTCTTCTTAAAGGAGAAGTTTTATTTTTCTCAACCAAATCTACATTTTTGATGGAAATGGCATGTTACAGAAACCTTTTTTGTGATTTCACATTTTGGGAAGAAACTTACCCCAAACAGCAAATCACTTCCTCATCCTCGTTGTGTATGGGGGCCCTGGAAAAACATGAACAAAGGCTCCATAAACTCACAAACAAGTCCTTTTAGAAACGGTCTTTAGAAGTTGTACACATGAAATTATCATTCCAAACTTTATCCGCAACGTTACAGTATATTCCCTTTTGTGTGACTGGATGCGTCTCAATCCACCACATCCGCCTAAGTCACACTTCCTCATCTGTGGTGAAAGGTGACACAGCCAGAGCGTGTTTGTCAGACCATGAGACATCCCATCTGTGGTGAAAGGTGACAGAGCTAGAGCGTGTTTGTCAGACCATGAGACACCCCATCTGTGGGGAAAGGTGACAGAGCTAGAGCGTGTTTGTCAGACCATGAGACACCCCATCTGTGGGGAAAGGTGACAGAGCTAGAGCGTGTTTGTCAGACCATGAGACACCCCATCTGTGGGGAAAGGTGACAGAGCTAGAGCGTGTTTGTCAGACCATGAGACATCCCATCTGTGGGGAAAGGTGACAGAGCTAGAGCGTGTTTGTCAGACCATGAGACACCCCATCTGTGGGGAAAGGTGACAGAGCGAGAGAGTGTTTGTCAGACCATGAGACACCCCATCTGTGGTGAAAGGTGACAGAGCTAGAGCGTGTTTGTCAGACCATGAGACACCCCATCTGTGGGGAAAGGTGACAGAGCTAGAGCGTGTTTGTCAGACCGAGACACCCCATCTGTGGGGAAAGGTGACAGAGCTAGAGCGTGTTTGTCAGACCATGAGACACCCCATCTGTGGGGAAAGGTGACAGAGCTAGAGCGTGTTTGTCAGACCATGAGACATCCCATCTGTGGTAAAAGGTGACAGAGCGAGAGCGTGTTTGTCAGACCATGAGACACCCCATCTGTGGGGAAAGGTGACAGAGCTAGAGCGTGTTTGTCAGACCATGAGACATCCCATCTGTGGGGAAAGGTGACAGAGCTAGAGCGTGTTTGTCAGACCATGAGACATCCCATCTGTGGGGAAAGGTGACAGAGCTAGAACGTGTTTGTCAGACCATGAGACATCCCATCTGTGGGGAAAGGTGACAGAGCTAGAGCGTGTTTGTCAGACCATGAGACACCCCATCTGTGGGGAAAGGTGACAGAGCTAGAGCGTGTTTGTCAGACCATGAGACACCCCATCTGTGGGGAAAGGTGACAGAGCTAGAGCGTGTTTGTCAGACCATGAGACACCCCATCTGTGGGGAAAGGTGACAGAGCTAGAGCGTGTTTGTCAGACCATGAGACATTCCGAAAATCGGTCTACTCACAAAATCGGTTTGGCCTACAGACTATTATTATTATTACACCTCTATGGAAAGATGAGACTCTCCCGTACAATACTTGTCGGTGGTTTTGCCCTAGGAAGCCCACAGGCATCACAACGTCCCCCTGTATCAGTTTGTTTTTTTAAATGACTGGAAGTACAGTATATATGGAGACTGTTAGAAGCAAAAATAAGAGGTTAAATAAATGCAAAAAATTATTACAAAAATGTTTCCCTATCTTTCTTCTCTCTCTCAGAGAATAGGACAGACACCTCAGAACATTTTTTGAAAGACTCTCTGTTGTTCCAATCCGTTATTAACTGCGTTTGTCTGGGCTGATAGCAGTAACCCCCCCCCAAATGTCATCTAATAGTTTTTTATATGTATTTTTTGATACTTCAAGGGGCCTTAAAATTCTAAATCAAATGGTGAAATGATACTTGGTATGACCTTCTATAAACAATTGCATATGTTGTAGCTTAGTAGAATGCCCCCTCCCTCCCACAGCTTAGACAGGGCTTAAACTCGTATGGGACTCTTCTGTGCATGGTGTGTGTAAGTGGGTATGTCTACAGGCTGGAGGCTGAATGTTCTTTTTTAGGACTGAGTGTCTGTCACACTGTGATGAAGATTACCCAGGAGGAGTGTCAGTCAGTGTTTTTTTATTGTGTGGAAAGGTACAATCTAGTAATTACAAGGCAGCCATAGTGTCAAGCAGAGAAGACAACATTTGAAACACGTCAAGAGGCAAAAGCAAAATCACTGAAATGCACAAAACTGTTATTTTGGAGGTACCATACCCAGCATCATGTCCTTTCTTTCCCCAGATCTTTATCTTTGAGAACAACATCTACTACAGAGCGACAGTGGAGAGCAGAACCATTCGCCTGGTGTCCACAGGGAAGGAGCGAGTCATCTTCAATGGCCTGAGTGACTGGCTGTATGAAGGTAGGCGAACTACAAATGCACCTTCACTACTGCATACAGCTGAGCTATTCTAACAGAACTACAAATACCAGCAGGACAGAGAACGCTTGTTAGTTACACCCCAGGATTGCAGCAGTATCAAAACATAGGGCATGGAATCACAAATAAACTCCACCTATTCTGTACATTGTTTTAAAAGAATAAGCAAGCCAATATAATCATAACAAAAAATAGAGACAATTTTATTGTACATTTTTAAGATGAGTTTTCCCCTCTCCTCACTATGGCTAGTGTTTGTAAGTAATTACATAAAGAGAAACATCTGGTTGTATTTCACTGTCTCCCTGTCCCCAGAGCTCTCCACGCTTGTCTCTGTGTCTCTGTGTTTAGGCAATGTTCATTCATTCATTCATGTCTGCATCGCTGCAATCTCACTCTGCAACTGGTTGCCATCCACACTACTACTGTACCACCATTTGTAATGTGGTCATTTGGAAAATGTTCTGCTCAATACGGTCTTAATTTCTCCATTTATTTCTTTACATTTTTTTCCTCATTGATTTGTTTTGTTGGATAATGGTTTTACTTTCGATGTCACCCCTTATATCACTGGATTACTACATAGAGTTTTATAATAGCAGCCTTAGGCTCAAGGTGACAGTGGTACCTCTTCGCTCTCTAGTGGTCACTAATTCAACCACAGGGCATTCTGGATCCCAAATCCATTTTTTGAGAGGAGTATAAACCCATTATAACACACTTATATCCCCATCGGTCAGTCTGGCACTATGTAGGCCTACAGTAGCCAATTTTGATAGTGTGCAGCTGGAAACCAGTCTTTCACAAGACTGGTGTACAGTATCAAGCAGGATTAGCCATCAACTGTCTAATTAGTGGTTACTGACTAAGCTCTCATAAAACCTATTGGCTTTCATATTTGATTAGATTTCTAGATTGTAAACTCACAGTTAAGCTTACCTAATGCTATAATCCATTGTGTAGGCCTAAGCGCGATATTAGATATGCATGTTATTTATAGTGCGAATAGACAGTCACATAGTTGCATAATATTTGTCTGCACTAGGTTTATGGAATGACTCCTGAACCAGATCTCAGAGCAGCATCATCAGACTGGTGTGAGCGTGCGTGCGTGCGTGTGTGTGTGCGCCCCTCTCCCTATCTTATCAGAGCAGAATGCTTGGTGTGAGGGTGATATAGTAGTGAGACAGGATAGGATTGTCATGCAGAGCAGAGAGAGGGCCACACAAAGCCGACCGCACTAGACAGCACAGGATGTGGGTCTCTTCACAACACCCCCAGCGCTGATTTATCACTGTAGTGACAGGAAACGAGAAGTTGTCTGTGTGTCTTTGGGGTTATGTAATGCAATAGGAAGGGTGTTATTGAGCGGTGATGATCTGGCAACGTGTGCAGTGGATTGGAGCAACAGTTCCTGTGATGGAGAATTCCGACCCGAGTTAAACACGTAAACGGACGGAATTCCCAGAATATTCCGAATATTTATTGTGTGCCCTCATCATTTGTGTAGATTGAAATGTGGAGACCCAAACTACAGGCTTCTGTAGGGCCGAACCTGCCGAGTTCACGTATAGGCTTTAGAATGTTTCAATTATATGCCCGGGATTGTCACATTTTTATTTGACAGTTGCATCATGTTAAATATGAACCACAATCGGGAGCCACCGTCAGTAATACCCACATACATTTCTAACTGTCACTTTAGTGTTAGTTTCCTTACATTTTGCATCATTCCATTAGCCAGCAGAATACGCCTTACATCCCACTGCTGGCTTGCCTCTAAAGCTAAGCAGGGTTGGCTCTGGTTGGTCCCTAGATGGGAGAATAGATACTGCTGGAAGTGGTGTTGGAGGGCCAGTAGGAGGCAATCTTTCCTCTGGTCTAAATGTTTGTTATCCCAGGGCAGTTATTGGGGACATTGCACTGTGTAGGATGTTGGCTTTTGGATCGGACGTTAAATGGGTGTCCTGAGTCTCAGTGGTCAATAAAGATCCCATGGCACTCGTTTTAAGAGTAGTGGTGTCCTGGCTAAATTCTCAATCTGGCCCTCTTAGAACCATGGCCACCTAATCATCCCCAGCTTCCAATTGGCTCATTCATCCCCCATCCAAAACTATTCCCCAGATTGTTGCTGTAAATGAGAATGTGTTCTCAGTCAACTTACCTAGTAAAATAACAAATATATTTAAAAAAACATTGTCAGTTTAACTTTCTTTCCTCGGTCACGTTTGTGCGGTTGTTCCTAAGGATCGCAAGCAATAGTGGATCATATTAGGCTAACTTATTACAAGTTGTGCAATAATTTGGGAGTATTTGGAGTTGGAGCTAGGGTTAGGGTTGCGGCTGGAGTTGGAGCTAGGGTTAGGGTTGAGGCTGGAGTTGGAGCTAGGGTTAGGGTTGTGGCTGGAGTTGGAGCTAGGGTTGTGGCTGGAGTTGGAGCTAGGGTTGTGGCTGGAGTTGGAGCTAGGGTTGTGGCTGGAGTTGGAGCTAGGGTTGTGGCTGGAGTTGGAGCTAGGGTTGTGGCTGGAGTTGGAGCTAGGGTTGTGGCTGGAGTTGGAGCTAGGGTTGTGGCTGGAGTTGGAGCTAGGGTTGTGGCTGGAGTTGGAGCTAGGGTTGTGGCTGGAGTTGGAGCTAGGGTTGTGGCTGGAGTTGGAGCTAGGGTTGTGGCTGGAGTTGGAGCTAGGGTTGTGGCTGTGGCTGGGTTGTGGCTGGAGTTGGAGCTAGGGTTGTGGCTGGAGTTGGAGCTAGGGTTAGGGTTGTGGCTGGAGTTGGAGCTAGGGTTAGGGTTGTGGATGGAGTTGGAGCTAGGGTTAGGGTTGTGGCTGAAGTTGGAGCTAGGGTTAGGGTTGTGGCTGGAGTTGGAGCTAGGGTTGTGGCTGGAGTTGGAGCTAGGGTTAGGTTTGTGGCTGGAGCTAGGGTTAGGTTTGTGGCTGGAGCTAGGGTTATGTTTGTGGCTTGAACTACTGTATGGTTAGGTTTGTGGCTGGAGCTAGGGTTAGGTTTGTGGCTGGAGCTAGGGTTAGCATTGTGGCTGGAGCTAGGGTTAGCATTGTGGCTGGAGCTAGGGTTAGCATTGTGGCTGGAGCTAGGGTTAGCATTGTGGCTAGAGCTAGGGTTAGCATTGTGGCTAGAGCTAGGGTTAGCGTTGTGGCTAGAGCTAGGGTTAGCGTTGTGGCTAGAGCTAGGGTTGTGGCTGGAGTTAGGGTTAGCGTTGTGGCTGGAGCTGGAGCTAGGGTTACGGTTATGGCTGGAGCTAGGGTTAGGATAGTCTGTCCATCATGTGTCTCCCTGAGGGCTGTGGGGCATTGTCCTCTTGCTGTCTCCATGACTACACTGAGACTGATATAAGTGAATTTCCTCACTGACCTCGGAACTCCTTCACCAAAGCCCTGCCAGTTTAGTTCCAGCAGTATTTCCTCCCATTGATTGTCTTTGAAGACCTTCAGTGGGTTAGCGCACAGAGCACAGATCTTTCAGATAACTTATTCATCAGGGTTGGGGTCAATTCAGAATTTTGAAAGGAAATTGCATTCAAACCATACATTGTTATTGAATTTGAATTGGCCACACCCCACTGGAAGCAACAATTTCATTGAATTCAACTATCCTTTAAAGATGGAATCCTTAATGGTGAAACAGCCACGTCCATTTGCAATATTACAACAACAAAGAAGTTGCTGCAAACAACGAACACTCGGTCTCCGACCGATCATCGCAAAATCTGAACACTACCAACAAAAGGAGCTGATCAAAAGCAGGGGAAGGGAGCTTAAAGGGACCAAATTCGGGCTCAATGACCAATTTCCAAGGGAGGTAAACGAATGTCGTAAGAGACTGTATCGTTATATGGAATTTTCTAAGCTGTTTAAAGGCACAGTCAACTTACTGTATGTAAACTTCTGACCCACTGGAATTGTGATACAGTGAATTATAAGTGAAATAATCTGTCTGTAAACAATTGTTGGAAAATTATTTGTGTCAGGCACAAAGTAGATGTCCTAACCGACTTGCCAAAACTATAGTTTGTTAACAAGACATTTGTGGAGTGGTTGAAAAACGAGTTTTAATGACTCCAACCTATGTAAACTTCCAACTTCAACTGTACATGTAATAGTGCCAGACATGCACACAAACATATACTGTTGGCATTGCTGTTATGATTTGAGTTGTCCTTGAAGTCCTTTGTTTTCATTGTTGTTTGCTGTTTTCTTCTCTCTTTTTTCTCTTTAGTTAATTATCTTGGTTGTTGGTGCATTGGGGAGGGGGGGGTGAATGTAATTAATTATATTTTTACATAATTTTTTTATGCGGCTGTTTTTCCTCCCCATTGTGTATTCCATATTCAAATTCTGCTTTCTATGGGGTGTGGCTAATTCAAATTCAAATCAAATTAAATTATTTTATTGGAATTAAAGAGCAAGTCACAATGCAATTCAGAATTGACCCCAACCCTGCTATTCCTACCCTGTAATTATCCATATGGTCTTTTATACAGCAGTCTTCTATGCAGCAATAGAAATGGTTGGATGTCTGCTGTCATACTGTACTGAAGATTGTGTTGACCACTGTTCTTGAATGCAGTCAATGAGTTATTTCATAATCCGTATCTCATTCTTAGAGAGGGGATCGATGACTCAACATGGTTATTCAATGTCCAATATACCCAATCACCACTCTCCCACTCACAATCGCTGCATGCTGGTCTTCATCATCCCTCGTAGACCATCCTCATATTCTGTCAACTGAATCAGAGAACCAACCCACAGCCAAGGTCTTTGGAGTTCGTCTGTCTCAGGGAATGGTTGCTGCCTGTTTGTACTATTTTTCTCATAGGAGGCCTTCCTGGGAGGTCTATGTTGCCACCTGGTGGGCATTGGTGGGTTATATTTGACTTTGTCCATTCATTTCCGTAATTACTTGTCTTGTCCTTTTCCTTACCTCTGTTTTCAAATGACCTTTTGACATGTGCTCTTCACACCTGAGGAATGATAAAGACATGACAAAGACATATGTTTACACACAACATAATCTCCTCCAGTACAGTAAATGGGTGTCATAAATCAGATATAAACCACAGCACATCTAACACATCAGCATCTGTTTACACAGTGTTATTGTATTAGATACCCTTTATTAGCACACACAGCTAATGAAGTAACTTTGGGACAGGATGACATGTACAGTACAGTGTGTCAGTAAACAACAGACTATTAGCTTTACTATTATTAACTAGTCCCTCCAGGATTTTGCCACATTCGTTTTGTGATTTCTGCGGCCAAGAATTCTTGATTTTGCGTCATTTATTCTGAAATTCTGCGAAACATTTTGCAATGTTTTTTTTGTCTTCACGTTAATTTCATATAAAGCAATAAAAGTAATGTGCTCAGTTTTAGAACGATTTTAAGCAGAATACATCTCTCGCTCTCTCTCTTTGAGTATTAAATGAAACAGGAAATTGCGGAATGTTCTCGGTGACAGCTTGACTTTCTAATAAAGATATTTCAGTCAGGCCATTTACCATTGAATTATTTTTTTGAGTTTGAGTAAAACACCACTCACCTTGATTCTTTCAGCTCTTGAAATTGTTTCACACGGTCTTCTGCCATCGTCTTCACACGTGAATACACTGACAGGCCAGGGAGAAATAACTTTGTTGACATGTGGTTGGATCGGCCCTTTTCCACGGTAAAAGTGCAGTAATTCGTCAAAATTACGAACCCGCTTTTGATTGGACAATTTTATGCGGTAAAGTGCAGGGATTGGTGAAAATTGCGAGCTCTCGCATAATATGCGCTGTTTGGTTGATTTTGCATTGAATTATGCGATCGCAGAATCGCTGAATCCTGGAGGGACTGTTTAAACCAATGACGATCTTTTAAACTTAGATGATTTTATTAGTCACATGCACAGGGTCACAGATGTATTTGCAGGGTTCAGTGAAATTCTTAAGCTCCAACATTGCAGGTCAAAGAGAAGTGACTGAGGGGGGTGAGGGCAGGGTAAATGTCCGTTCAGTGATGGAAGCTGGGAGAACAGGCTGTGGCTCGGGGTGGCTGAGGCCCTTGATGATTTTCTTGGCCTTCCTACGACACCTTGTGTTGTAAGTGTACTAGAGGGCAGGCAGTGTGCACCCAATGGTGCGTTCGGCTGAGCGTACCACCCTCTGTAGAGCCTTGCAGTCAGCGGCAGTGCAGTTGCCGTACCAATTTTTCAGTTTTTGATTTGTTAAAAAAGTTTGAAATATCCAATAAATGTCGTTCCACTTCATGATTGTGTCCCACTTGTTGTTGATTCTTCACAAAGAAAATACAGTTTTATATCTTTATGTTTGAAGCCTGAAATGTGGCAAAAGGTCAAAGTTCAAGGGGACCGAATACTTTCGCAAGGCACTGTACATGTAGGTATTGGTAAAGTGACTATGAGAGTACAGGAGGGGACTGAGAACGCTCCCTTGTGGGGCCCATGTGTTGAGGATCAGTGTGGATGAGATAATGTTGCCTACCTTCACCCCCTGGGAGTGAGCCATCAGTCCAGGACCTAGCTATTTAGGGAAGAGTTCAGTCCCAGAGCCCTGAGCTTTGTTGTGAGCTTAGAGGACACTATGATATTGAATTCAGAGCTGTTGTCGGTGAACAGCATTGACTACATATACAGTGCCCTCCGAAGTTATTGGGACAGTGAAGCATTTTTGAAATATTTTGGCTCTATACTCCAAAAGTTTTGGATGAAAATACCCTCAAATGAAAGCTGACAGTCTGCACTTTAACCTCATAGTCAGTGTTTCATTTCAAATCAAACCTTTGAAGTATAGAGTCAAAAGAAGAAAAAGTGCTTCACTGTCGCAATAATTACAGAGGGCCGATTGTCTTGAATGATAAATGGACATCGTTTGTGATACAGTAGTTAATTGTTTATGGGCGTGTATGCTGTTACAGAGGAGATACTGCAGACCCACATAGCCCATTGGTGGTCTCCAGACGGTCTCAGACTGGCCTATGCCACCATCAACGACACCCTGGTGCGCAAGATGGAGGTCCCCATCTTCACTGGCGCCCTGTATCCAACAGGGCTGGAGTGTCACTACCCTAAGGTACCGTAGGTCCTAGATACAGTCTCTTCAATATTCTCGGTCCTTTCTGCTCTACATCGCCTTGTCTTTTCTGGGTTAGTGGTTTTGAATGAGTACGTAGTGTTGTTGTGCAGAACGTTCAGAAAAGGGATCAACTCTTATCGAGTTGTATGGATCTGACAGTTGACTTCACGCAGACAGAAATTGTCAATATAGATACTGTATAACCCACAGAATGATATGATCTCTGGCATAAGCTGTCTCTGCCCCTGCAGGCTGGGGAGGACAACCCTGTAGTACACCTGTCTGTGGTGAGTCTGAACGGACCCCTTCACACGGTGGAGATGAAGAAGCCAGACGACCCCAGGATAGGGTGAGGGTCTCACTGACTGACTGACACTGTGACACAAGGTTAAAGGTCATATTTACTACCCCGTAGGGAATAGCAGAGATGCAAACTCGTCACCTTTCAGGTAATCCTGCAGAGAAAAATTGTAAGTAAGTTGTAACACATTCCATTCTTTCTTTTAGAAGAGAATATTACATCACAATGGTAAAGTGGGCCACCAGCACCAAGCTGGCAGTCAACTGGCTGAACAGAGCTCAGAACAACTCCATACTGACACTGTGTGAGGCCACCACAGGAGTGTGCACCAAGGTGAAACACGCGCCTGCACACACACACACCGTCACCCTCTCTAACATTAAGCCCTACTTCTTTCTTGCCTCCTCAGTCACAATCCAAGTTGTCCTTACTTTCCTCTCCATTCAAATAAAATACTGCAGTATGTAACTTGAGAAAAAGCACGGTGGACCAGGCTGGGCACACAGAGGCCGGGATTCAATCCAGTATTCATTTTGTAACCGCCCTGTTATTTTTCCAGAAACACGAGGATGAAAGTGAGGGCTGGCTACACAGACAGGTAAGTGATAAGAACACTAAGAGCATAACATGTATCACAACACACATTTTTTTTTTAAGCGATCCAGTGAAATACATACATTACAGGAGGAGGGGGTAGGAAGGACAGAGGTGCAGTTTAACAGTTGAGTTGTCTCAATATACTCACTCAGTCACACTCACACACTCACACACACACTCACACACTCACACACTCACACACTCACACACACCCACCTACTTCTTTCTCTTCCTGTTGCAGAACGAGGAGCCACTCTTCTCCCATGACGGATACAAGTTCTTCTTCACCAGAGCTATTCCTCAGGGTGGAAGGGGAAAGTTCTTCCATATCTCCATGTCCACCTCCCAGGTAAAACACCTCAGTCTGTTCTCTTCTCTTAAAATGTAGCCGCATTATAGAGCAGCGCACTGGACAGCCCACAATGCACCTTTTAAAAGCATTTCCCCCGACGTCTGCGGAGAACGCACTCATGGTAAACGCAGCGCAAGGCAAGTTCAATGCGCTGCCCTATAATGCACCTTGGATTGAATCCCAGCCTCTGTGTGCCCAGCCTGGTCTGTATGAGCTGTTATAGATAACCAACTCTTCTATCCAGACTTGTAGTTGTCATGCAATGTGATGTATTGTTCCATTCCAGCCCAACACCAGCACAGACACTCTGCAGTCCCTGACATCAGGCGACTGGGACGTGACTCAGATACTGGCCTACAGCCAAGAAAGGCAGCTCATGTAAGCCTTTCCGACCCATACATTACAGCAACATGACCAAATAGTACCATGATGATTTCCTATTGCTTATAGTTGATCAAATGTTACCAGGGGTATTTGACTTACCTTACCGTCTTGTTCAGGTAATGGTCATTAAACTCCAAACTGATCTTCATCACAATGTTTTACAGATACTTTTTGAGCACAGAGGATGATCCAAAACGACGACACCTCTACAGGTATAATTACATTTTGGGATTTAGCTCTCTAATGGTTATTCTATATGAGATCACTATTTAGGTGTCTTTTTAAATCTAATAGCGTATAATGCTAATAGCGTGGTTTACTGTATCTATCCTGTGTCAGTGCGGACACCAATGGCCCATTTAATCGCTGCTGTCTGTCGTGTGAGTTCAAGTGTGGCTATGTGGATGGCTCCTTCAGCCACAACATGCAGTACTTCCTGCTCAACTGTAAAGGTGAGTGCTTCTGACCTTGAATCCTGAACACTAAGCAGCACTTAATGTTGTTAATGTTAATGTTGCACTTAACTGAATCAGTATATTTTTGTGATATACAAATACATTGAAGTCTTTCACTAGGCTGACAGGCTTTTAGTGGGTGTTTAGTGTCAGTGTAGATTTAAAAATCTACACGGACACTAAACATGCTCAGTCAAAATATTTTGCTGTGGCAAAAGGTTGTATTGAATGTGACAGCAGTCGGCACTAACCAGTGTTTGTATTTGCCAGTCAGACAACTCAAGCCCCTTGCCAAATGTGAATCGCCAGCCTGCACCCTAAAAAGTGTTCCTGCTGTGTATCAAACAGTAGTTGGCATAGAGCCCTATTTCCTGCCCTGCTTCCTGTGTGTCAGACAGGGTCTATCTATAGAATGAGAGTAGGGCCCATGGCCTTGTTTAAGTCTGTGTTCTCATTTCCTCTGAGAATATTCATCATCCTTATTTCTCCTACTAGTGCGGTTGCCATGACAGCTGATTTGTTTAGAAGGCCGGCTCCAGAGAGGAAAAAGAGCAACCGTATTTCGTTAATTAGCTCTTGTGAGAGGAAACCAGCCCTGGTCTAACTGTCTGGAGTAATAATAACAGCCGGGTATTCATTCAGCTGCTCCCCAAGGTGCTACAGACAGACAGTGGCTTCTCAGTAATGACACATGGCTGGCTGAGAGGTGTTATTTCTAGACTTGCATTACTAAAGATGGTAAGAGAAACAGAGTGCTCATTCCACCAATTCAGTGCCTTTTGAGAAATGTAAATGTATTTTTTTATTTAAAAAAAATATTTAAAAAACATTCTGTTATAAAGAGCACATGTTCAACTTCATAAAAATTGTTTTCCCATCTCAACAGGTTAAATAAAAATTACAACAGTAAGTGCCTAAGTGTCAAATAAAGTATCTGGGTTAACTGTATCTGGGTTGACTGTATCCGGGTTGACTGTATCCGGGTTGACTGTATCTGGGTTGACTGTATCAGGGTCGACGATTTCATCTTAAATCAGCCATAAAAAATAAAAAAAGGAATTGTTCAAACATTTGTAGCCTGTCTATCTGTGCTCGACTCGCTCCGTTTTCTACCACAAACACCATAAAATGGCCAAAAAGAGTAGAACCAGTTAACCAGCTTTTACACTATGATTAGACTATTAGATGTTTAATGTTTCTTTAAAAAAAAACATATTTAAACGAGAGTTCAGTTCATGTAACAGGGTTGACATAATGAGGAACAGAATTAAAATAATCACTAATCACATTAAAAATGAATCTTCAGAAATGACTTTAAATGACAATGATGACGACATCTTGGAGAAATATTGTGGTTAAGTGGGATAAAGTCTTCTTAGAAGTAACAGAGGGTGCACAGGAGCTGCATTTTGGGCTGTTCAGCAAGTCTTTAATCATATAAAAAAAAAATCTGATTTTTAAAATTCTCCATGGGGTCTTTATTAAAACCAGCTAGGGAGTTTTATTCCTCTGCTGGTAGCGTGACTACAGCTCAAGCTCATTACCATAACGCACAATGCGCAAAAATATTCCTAAAAATATTTAACCTCCACACATTAACAAGTAAAATAGCTCAAATGAAAGATAAACAAGTTGTTTATCTAGCCAGCAAGTCAGATTTCTAAAATGTTTTACGGCGAAAACATAGCACATATTTATGTCAAACCACCACCGCAGACATAGCTCATTAGCATAGCCAAGTAGGAAAAAATATGCAATCAACAAACGCAGGATTAAAATAAAAATCATTTCACTAACCTTTTGAAATCTTCATCAGATGACAGTAATATAACATGTTACACAGTACATTCATTTTTTTCAATAATATGCTATATATATCCATAAATCTCTGTTTACAATGATGCATCGTTCAAAAAATGCTACCCAAATGTCCTGAGAAATGACGATAGCCCCGGCAGATAACGTCAGCTAACAAGGAATACACATCATAAACTTTGACTAAATATGCATGTTTTACATATGTATAGCAAGATACACTTCTTCTAAATGCAATTGCATTGTTACATTTAATTTTAACGTTACATTTTGCGTTCACTAGACTATAATATGGAGTCGGCGCTCCCACAGTAGCATAATGACTCCTCTATCTTGGAGTCGACAGAAACCCAAAATTAATACATTAAATATTCCCTTACCTTTGTTATTCTTCCATCAAACGACCTGTAAGGGATTATACTCACCAAATTAGCGTTCAGTTTTCAAGTCTGCGTCTTTCGGTTCTCAAAATAGCCTGATTTTGGTAAAAATGTAGTCAAAATTGAAGTGGTTGCGCACCAAAACTTCGAAAGTATATATAATATGTCGAGTAAACTTGTCAAACTAACTTCATAATCAAGCTTTAACATGTTATAAAAGGTGTACAGCAATTTTGAGAACAAACAGAAACACAAGCACTGTTCAATCGATCTTGGAAAAGAGAGAGGACTTGACCATTGCGCACAGGTTTTTTTGAGAGTGACTGAGAGCTTACCCCCATTGAAGCTGAGATCACGCTGAACACGTGGAGACTGTTCCTGTTGCTGCAACTGTTTGGGGAGGGTGTTTGCGATGAGGTCAAAGGTGACCCAACTTTTCAGATGAGAAGAGATATTTTGGGAAAATGCAGATTTTGAGAGTTCTGCTTTACATAGAGACATAATTTAAACGGTTTTAAAAGCTTTAGAGTGTTTTCTATTCGATAATATTTTTTATTTGCATATATTAGCAACTTTTGACAAAAATGTATCATGTTTTATATGGGTACCCAAATCCTCCAGAAGGGGCAGTAAACCGTGGTATCCTGAACAGGTTAAAGGACATTTCATTTAACAGGCTTTTAAATGCAATATTGTGGCACAATGTCTTCTTAGAATACCAAATGGACACAAAACGTACCTTCGTGGAATAAACTAGAGGCATTTTTGAATGAGCTCTGATTTGAAGTGAAATGCTACAGAAAAAAAGGATTTGAGTGTTTTGTTTGCTTCTCCATTTGAGGCCATTCATCTGAACCTTAAAATGCTTCATCCTATAATAACCGACAACCTCCACCCCTTTCTCTCTCTCCCTCTCCACATGTATCCCTATCCAGGCCCTGATGTACCCAGTGTTGCCATCTACAGTACCAAAGACATACAGAGTGAGTGGCATGAGGCCTGACCCTGGCCTGTACCATAAAGAGCACTGAAGCTGAGGGGCCTTTTATTCAGCATAGTGTCTTTTATATCACACATCATTCAATGGGAAATGTGTTAGATGCTTCATGAAGCTGCCACTCAAACAGTACTGTAAGTGAACAATATGACTGTTTCTTCCATGTCACTGCAGAGGTCCTGGACCTGGAGACTAACGAGGGAGTGAATAACACGTACCACAGCATGCAGATGCCCAAAGTGGAGTACGAGACCATCACCATAGACGATTACAGTAGGTATCATGCCTTGCATGAATCTGCTGGTAGTGGTAGCTAATCAACTAGGTTCAATGTTAGCTAGCTAGTATTAGGATCTAACTAGCAAAGCAAACAGCTCTGAGATACGAATAATATCATACACGCAATGTTAGCTAGCGAGCCAGCCAGCTAACCTCAGCTAGCTGGCTAACTGTACACATTAGCTTAAAATGAAAGCACTTTCTGTCAAAATTAGAAACGTGTAATATCTGAACATTTTGTTAGCTAGACTATCTTACCCGTATACATCATCATGCATGATGGACACGTCTCCATGTCACGGATGCCATGCCATGGTTGCTCTTAGTTTTAAGGAGAGAGGTGTTTTCTCCATCTCTTTAGCTATCAACACTTATGCAGCTCCACTACACAATACATTTTTAAAAAGCTGCATTTAACAGGATTACCAACACATACTGACCAGCTCAAATAGACAGAAGCCTCTATATAGCAGACCAATCTGAACTCTTCTCTCGGCATGTCCAGCCCACTCATTATCTCAGCCAATCATGGTTAGTTGGAAGGTTTCTCACTTTTTCTGTGGCTTAACCAACTAGGTTCACAATTTAACCATTTTTTCATGTTTAC
Source organism: Oncorhynchus keta (assembly GCF_023373465.1). NCBI lineage: Eukaryota > Metazoa > Chordata > Actinopteri > Salmoniformes > Salmonidae > Oncorhynchus > Oncorhynchus keta. The sequence continues at coordinate 28,697,327 of NC_068435.1, read as the reverse complement.
AGATATTTAAGGCACATGAAAGTTCACATGTTCCAGAAGGCATTTCTGCCAAAAAATGCATTTAGAAAAAAAAGGTTTCTGTTCAAATGGCTCTCCTGTGAAGTGGTGATCCGCTACATACGCCTAGTTTCCTGAAACGAGTCACATATATATTTTGATATGTTTAACCGGTTTTTGGTTACTACATGATTACATATGTGTTATTTCATAGTTGTGATGTCTTCACTATTATTCAACAATGTAGAAAATATTAAAAATAAAGAAAAACCCTTGAATGAGTAGGTGTGTCCAAACTTTTGATTGGTACTGTATAAAACACAGGATAATCACATTTTTGACTGCACTGGGCCTTTAAGAAGAACAACATGCACAAATCATTCACTAAATACCGTAAACCTCAACTAAATCTTGTAATAAATAATGTGGAAATTGAGCAAGTTGAGGTCATGAGCAACTGTCATGGTCAAAACATATTGATGCAACAGTAGCTAAGATCGGGAGAAGTTTGTACATGATAAGGCGCTGCTCTACCTTATTGACAGCACTGTCAACAAGGCAGATCCTACAGGCCTTAGTTTTGTCGCACCTGGACTACTGTTCTGTCGCGTGGTCAGGTGCCACTGTCACGTTTTATCAAGGTGGGTGGAATCAGGCGCAGAGAGCAGGTTTCAGATATTTGACAGTTTATTCTGCGGCGCACAAAAAACACGGTCAACCCAACACACAGGGTGAATAATCCATCACAGGATCAAAAATAGACCGGAGAATAAAACACAAGCACTACACCAAATGACATGAATACAAAAACAATCCCGCACAAAACAAGGGCGGGACAACCTACTACATATAAGGACGTTAATTAAACTAAAATACACACAGGTGAAACTAATAAGACAAAACCAATAGACAAACGAAAAAGGGATCGGTAGTGGCTAGTAGGACGGTGACGACGACCGCCGAGCACCGCCCGAACAGGCAGGAGAGCCAACTTCGGCGGAAGTCGTGGCAGCCACCAAAAAGGACTTCGGAAAATTGCAATTGGTTCAGAAAAGGGCAGCACGGCTGGCCCTTGGATGTACACAGAGAGCTAATGTTAATAATATGCATATCAATCTCTCCTGGCTCAAAGTGGAGGAGAGATTAACTTAATCACTGCTTTTATTTATGAGAGGTGTTGACGTAGAATGCACCAAGCTGTCAGTTTGAACTACTGGCACACAGATCGGACACACATGCATACGCCACAAGACATGCCACAAGAGGTCTCTTCACAGTCCCCAAGCCCAGAACAGACTATGGAAGGCACACAGTACTACATACAGCCATGGCTACATGGAACTCTATTCCATATCAAGTAACTCATGCAAGCAGTAAAATTAGATTAAAAATTTAAAAAAATAATAAAAAAAACCTATGGAACAGTGGGGACTGTGAATCAACACAAACATAGGCACAGACACATGCATACACACACACACACACACACACGATAACATACGTACACATGGATTTTGTACTGTATATACAGTATGTGGTTGTGGTGGAGTAGGGGCCTGAGGGCACACAGTCTGTGAATGTATTGTAATGTTTTTTAAATTGTATAACTGCCTTCATTTTGCTGGACCCCAGGAAGAGTAGCTGCTGCCTTGGCAACAGCTAATGGGGATCCATAATACATTCAAATACACAGTCTTGTTTCTTGCAGCTCTGACAATGCAGATCCTGAAGCCAGCTGGTTTCATAGACACAGCTCACTACCCCCTACTGCTACTAGTGTAAGTATGGCAATAACTACCCACACACACGTTTTTCTAGATATAAATAATAATAATAATAATAATATATGCCATTTAGCAGACGCTTTTATCCAAAGCGACTTACAGTCATGTGTGCATAATATCTATGAATCACACCACCCCCAGTAGGGGATTACATTATGAATTATAGCACATTCCGTTTTGACATTGGACTCATGACTTTGGACCCTGTCACAGAGAGCTATAATGGGGTCATTGGTTCAGCCTGTCATGTGTTTCCCTCAGAGACGGAACACCTGGCGGACAGATGGTGACAGAGCAGTTCCGTGTGGACTGGGCCACGGTGTTGGTGAGCAGTTACAGCACCATTGTGATCCGCTTTGACGGCCACGGGTCCGGGTTCCAGGGCACCAAGCTCCTCCACCACATTAGGAGGAAACTGGGTGTGATCGAGGAGAGGGACCAGATGGAGGCCCTCAGGTGAGAGACAGACACCTGGACAGTAGAATCTTCCTTGAGAGTTCAAATCAATGGTCCTACTTTATGATAATATACTAATACCATGTTACGTCTTACAGTATTTATACTGAACAAAAATATAAACACAACATGTAAAGTGTTGGTCCCATGTTTCATGACCTGAAATAAAAGATCACAGAAATCTATTCTCTCAAATTCTGTGCACAAATTTGTTTACATCCCTGTCGGTGAGCATTTCTCCTTTGCCAATAATCCAGCCACCTGACAGGTGTGGCATATCAAGATGCTCATTAAATAGCATGATCATTACACAAATGCACCTTGTGCTGGGGACAATAAAAGGCCATTCTAAAATGTGCCGTTTTGTCACACAACACAATACCATAGATGTCTCAAGTTGAGGGAGCGTGCAATTGGTATGCTGACATAAGGAATGTCCACCGGAGTTGTTGCCAGATAATTTAATGTTAATTTCTCTACCATAAGCCTCCAATGTCATTTTTGAGAATTTGGCAGTACGCCCAACTGGCCTCACAACCACAGACCACATGTAACCATGCCAGCCCAGGATCTCCACATCCGGCTTTTTCACCTGCGGAATTGTCTGAGGGGAGGGGGGTTATTTCTGTCTGTAATAAAATAGTATTTCTGTCTGTAATAAAGCACTTTTGTAGGGAAAACGTATCCTGATTGGCTGGGCCTGGCTCCCAAGTGGGTGGGCTGTAACTCAGTAAAACATATTAAATTGTTGCATGTTGCATTTATATTTTTGTTCAGTATATATGCAGGTACAGTTGAATTATAGTGGGAAAACATTATTCTGATGTTTTTGTTTCAGGACGTTCGTTACTGTGTTTGTTGGAAATGTAATACCTATTTTGACCTTCCAACCAAAGCATTGATTGTTTTTTTCTTCTTTATTCCAGACTGATATCCAAAGAAATGTACATCGACAAAAGTCGAATGGGAGTATATGGAAAGGTAAGGGCAATCAATGCTTGAAGAAAACAAGCTTAGCTACTTAGCTAAAAAAAACGTAATTGGGTTCCCTTTACTTCCCTTCTTGTCAATTATTGTACTGTATTTGAGCTGAAGAAAGAGTAGCTCAGTTGGTAGAGCATGGTGCTTGTCACGCCAGTGTGGTGGGTTCGATTTGCATAAAAGCGTCTTACACATCTGGACATCATGTCTCGCTCCATCCACCAACGCCACGTTGCACCACAGACTGTCCAGGAGTTGGCGGATGCTTTAGTCCAGGTCTGGGAGATCCCTCAGGAGACTATCTGCCACCTTATCAGGAGCATGCCCAGGCATTGTAGGGAGGTCATACAGGCACGTGGAGGCCGCACACACTACTGAGCCTCATTTTGATCAGCTTGTAGTGTGGTTTTCCACTTTAATTTTGAGTGTGACTCCAAATCCAGACCTCCATGGGTTGATAAATTTGATTTCCATTGATAATTTTTGTATGATTTTGTTGTCAGCACATTCAACTATGTAAAGAAAAAAGTATTTAATAAGAATATTTCATTCATTCAGATCTAGGATGTGTTATTTTAGTGTTCCCTTATTTTTTTGAGCAGTGTATATTCAGAGTGGACAAGGGCTTTCACTCCATCTGGAAAATAGAGCAGAAGCTCACCCTCTCATATCTAGGGGGGTGGCACTCTATTGTAGTGGCCTACTTTTAACCAGAAGTAATGCACTGTAAAAGGAATAGTGTGCCATTTGAGACACACTACTACACTACGGTCCAGCAACAACACAGAGCGGACAACATAAACAATTCAATAGGTTTCAGTTTGGCACTCAGTCCTCCTTTGTCTATAGAAAGTTTGAGTGTGTATGCAGTTTGTACTGGGAAGAAACTACCTTTGGAGTGGTGTATCTGGAGTCTCTAGCCTTGATATGTCATCAATGTCTTTCTGTACTGTCGGTTCAGTAAACTTGATACTGTAATATATCTATCCATAGGTTTACGGAGGGTATTTGGCCACAATGCTTTTAAGTTCTGATGACTCCCTGCTTAAATGTGGAGCCGCCGTCTCGCCCATCACAGATTTTGAGTTATACGGTATAACGTGATTATTTTCTTTAGCAACACAATTTCTTACTGCACAAATTATTTATCCCCACAAACTACAAATTGTTCTATGAACAGTGCCTTATAACATGATATTATGTGTGTTATTTCTTTATTCTCCAGCTTCAGCATTTTCAGAGAGGTACCTTGGATCACCAAAGACAGACTCTCGAATTTACTCGGTAAAGACAACAGTTCACACACTGTATTTACACTAGTCAGTCAATGTGTAAGATGCTATGTATTTCATGGTGACATTCTCTTTCCTTCAGATGGCCAGTTTAGCACATCGGGCAGGTCGTCTCATGGACAGGAAGTACATGATTATCCATCCAACCGCTGATGGTACAGTCATTACTTTAAACACTATCAATACGTTAGCCTGGTCCCAGACCTGTTTTTGTTGCCTATCGAACTCCTATTTGGGCATCGGCTAAGTTACTGTCAAAGTAATTTTAACTGATTGAGCCTGATTGTTGTTGAAGTACTGTGACTGAATATAAACATCTTGCACATCCTGTTACCTGCTCTCCCTCCCTACAGAGAAAGTTCATTTCCAGCACTCTGCAAAATTCATAAACCATTTAATCAACGAGAAGGCAAATTACTCTTTACAGGTAGGCTTGACAGTTTAGCTTTACGACATGTTTAGGACATTCCAATGAAGGCGTAATGAGCAGGGTGTCAAATATTGTGTTACCTACATTATTTTCTGTTTTTGTAATGTAGATCTACCCAGACGAGGGACACTTCCTGCATAGCGATGGCACTCGGCAACACCTGAGCCAATCACTGGTCAACTTCTTTGAGGAGTGTTTCCGACTGCCGGACTTACCGAGCGACGAAGAGAAGGACAAGGAGGATGAGGGCGATGGTTAAACCAGCTGACACATGGTTAACGCTCTAGCCAGTTACTACAGCACAATATGCAACAAATCTTTCTCAACTCATTACCCCCACCCATAGCCTGGTTCCAGATCTGTTTGTGCCGTCTTGCCAACTCAGCTGGTCAGCTAATGATCATTTAGAGCTTGCATTGGTGAAACAGATCTAGGATCAGGCTAACCTACTCCATCCTCTGTATAATTTGGGCTTCTCTTTAGGGCACAGTACCTGCATGTACCAATAACCTCACACCTCACCCTTTTCCTCTTCTTCATCACTTCTGGTTGGCTGACAACTGGACTGGCCAGCAGACATCAAATTGTGCTGCTGTTTTTATCCTCTTAGATGTAATGGCAAAATGTAGATTTTCTCCTAAATAGAAATACTCAAAGGTAACTACTATTCATGTGTAATTACATAATTCTGACATGCAAAAACGTGGTATATTTGAAAAGATGACATCTGGGAGATGATCAGAAGATATGAGTTACATAGTTCAGAATACACAAGATCAAGCACACACAAAATCATTTTTATTTTATTTTGAAAGTAATCTTTCATTGACAAGCTATAAGTGAATTATTGATGCCAAGAGCTGGAAAGTCATATGATGGCTTCCACAACATGTGAACAATATCAGGAAAAAAATGGGATTGATAGACCTAACAACTAGAAATGGCAGATGTTTTAGTAAGTGGTGTCAGGTGTGGTCACAGAACGTTTCCAAGTGTCCCATATCCTCTCCAAAGTGGCATATGTCTGTAAATTAGATCATTCCAGTGCTATTACATATTTGGAATCCCTTAATGCGATTTGTTCAATATAAAACACAATTTCTACCATATCAACCTCACTCAAACATTCTGATCGTGTTATTCAAGTGTCCTTTCAACCTCTCCAGTGTCCAAATGTGGTAATTGCACTGTTTTTGCACACTGGATGTGCCCAAAAGTTAATGTTCACTATAAAAACGAAATGTCTACAACACCAACCTCTCTCAAACATTTGCGCGGTGTCGGGACATACAGGGGATATCCAATGTGTTTCATCATATTATTCATGCGCAAATATAGTGACTCGATGTTGCCATTATGTCATCAGATACATTTGGGAATAGGCTAGATTTGTTCCTACCAACCCAGAGATTAATGTCATACCCCCATTTAGCTAAAGCTCAAACACAGACCCAATCGAAGTTTACCTTTGCTGTTTGGTGAAAACGGTGTGTGAAATCAATAACTGTAGGTCACATGCAGACTAATAAGACATCCTCATGATATGTGGTATCCTGGTTTACGGTGTGAATCAACGTAATCCATGTTGATTTCGTTTATGCCTCAAGGCTAACCGGAAGGTAGGTAGCAGACATCTTGAAACGAGGTCATCGGCTCGGCCTGCCCTTATGTCCATATATGGCAGTAACTCACCAAAGCTTCTAAGGCACAGATCAACAGCAAAGATACTCCGCTTTCCGCAGACACCCTGCTTTTGCAAATAGGGGCTACCGTTCTCATACCAGACTGAACTGAAAAATGAAATAGGGTCCCCAAATAATGGGTACTTTACATTTAAGAGGTTAACACCGGAATCACGGAACAATCAGAAACGTTCTGGTGGTTGGTGAATTATGTAATTTGACGATGGTACCAAAAACAGGTACCACCCCTGTCGTCCATATTTACTGCATTGGAATTGATTAGCCATAACATTCGTAGGGGAACTTTTGTGCTAAAGACGTGTGTGGGGGAGAGGAGATGCAACCCACAGGCGGTGTTGACTGGTAAAAAAAGAAAGAAAAATAACTCGTAGCTCTAAGTTCTTTTTCTGGACCAAATAAAGTGATCACTGAAAGAGACCAGTAAACCCACCTGTGGATATCAGATGCTGTAGTGAACCACCCCAACGGTATCCGTGTAGGGATGCAGCACAAAATATCCCATATTCCCTTCCCAGATATCATGGCTAATCAATTCCAATGCAGTACAGATGGAGGGAACATATACAGTAGCTACCCATTGTTGGTACCATCATTGTAAATGACAATTCACCAACAGCTTTCCGAGGATTGTAACCATGATACTAAAAGAGCAGTAGCATTTATTTATCTTAGTTGGGGGTTCGTAATGTTCAGTATGGCTTTGAATTGATGTATGGTGGACATCCTTTCCAAATGAGGACACAATGTTTGAGACTACATGTTTGTTAACTATTGACCTCTTTTGGGATTATTACATTCAGTAGGACATTTATTTTCATTTGGAATGGAGCTCTAGTGTTGTGTTAGTCACTGTGCCTTACTACTAGGGGTTAACCAAGGTATTCATGTCAGGGACTATAAACCCTTCAATGGAAACATAACTTTTCATTTAAGAAAGATTGGTCAAAGCCAGCCCTCAGTTGTCCTTCCGCCAACAACTGCAGGCTCATGTGGAGCTCTATAGTTATATATAAACAAATATTGTATGACAAGTAATGACTTCAGTTGAATCGTTACAATCTGACCAGTCCGTATGTAGGAACATGTGATTTTATAACACCCATTATATATGTACTATAACACAGTAATATTGTGCTTGTATAAAATAGACACCTGAACATGTTCTGGCTGTTAACTACATCAAAGGTTCTTGAGGCACATTCAGTGTATCTTTTCTGATTTGGCAAGTTACAATGTTTGGTTATTTGTTAAACAGCTTGAATGTCCGTCGAGATGTCATTTCTGTTAGTATTGTCAGTGAAAGTTTCTAGTCAGCTGATGTACAAAATGTATAAATCTTACATTGTTGAAAAGTCCTGAACTATGTGTGTGCGACTTGTACATAAAGCATTTTCAAATTAATCTGAGTACATTTTGTTCTTGGTGGCTTTGCTTTGCTTGGACACACTGCCCTCCAGTGGTCAAAAGGGGCACAACAACTAAAGGACGTTAACTGATGTTGCTTGTATCTGGTAGGAGTTATGTTAGGACACCATGCAAGAAACAGACCAATGCTCTTTAATAGGAACTAACTAGGGAGTGCAGGAGATTCTCAAACACCAGCCGTGTCCTTTTAGCCATTGATAAGATTTATTTCCAGTGTTTTAAGAGCCCGTGGCCCCTCCACTCAGAGAGTGAACAGGGTATATTGATACAAATGGTCCAGCAGTTCAATGAAGCCTCTTCATATGCAGGGAGGGATCTCTCCCAAGATAACACCCACACATACCATCAGGCTCCAATCAGCAACATCTCACAATACTGTACTTTTTACCTTACAAAAAAAATTCAATTTGATGGAAATGAAACAAAAAAGCAGCTAAAACATGGCATTTATATACACATTTAAGTTACTCTTTTTTTTATTTTTTACAGAAATATTTAAAATTCAAGTTGTGTTAAAATCCAAAATGCAAAAAAAAGGAAAAAGAAAAGTATAAAACATGTTAAGACCAGAGTGGAATGCCTAAGGAATGGAAGCCCAGCGTTCTTCTCCGTGTAAGACAGAACCTGTAGAATGACAGTGTTAGTCAACGATAAAAATGGCATTCGTAGTAACATCTTTATGCATCTCAACAAAGACGATATTGCACCCTTTACAGTTCATTGAGGCACTTTCTATTGCGAAGAAACATGATTTCAGATTTGATTATTCAATTTCTTCTCCCTCTCGATAATTTCGCAGCAGTCTGATGTCAGTAACTGACTGAAGCATGAAACCACAAGCATATCAACAAATACACAGCATATTGCAATAGAGGGAAGTAGTTGTTTACGGCTCCTTTTCTATCACTTAAAAGGGTGGAATAAAATGTAATTCTCGTATTTTCATGACGTCGTTAGTCAAGTGTCTTCTTGTCACATTGCACCTTGAGGCCACTTGACGGCGGCAATAGAGCACATATGGCAGTCCAAAACACAGGCTACCCCGAAAATAAAAGCTCCCTTCAAGTAGAGAGAGAAGAGAGAGAAGAAAGAGAAAGAGAGAGAAGAAAGAGAAGAGAGAGAGAGAGAGAGAGAGAGAGAGAGAGGAGGAGAGAGGGAGAGAGAGAGAGAGAGAGAGAGAGAGAGAGAGAGACGAAGGGGGATATGTACAATTTCAAATGAGAACACAAGCAACTAAAGCTTCAGTCAGTATTACAGCAAGCACGTTGTACATTCTTCATTTGGTTACTGAAGGACTCACTTTTTACCAACAGACCCTCTTACAACAAACACAGCTCCACTGCAATACTTTTACAAACGTTCCCTGTACCTCCTAATCATCCTACTATTCAGTTACTGTATCGTAAAGCCACTTAGCTAACCTTTTCACAATCTTTAGCGCCAGCCATGTTTACACTTCCTTACACCAATCAACCTTCAGACTCATCAGTTTATCCATGAGCAAGAGGCCCTCGAGTCACTACCTTCAGCAAAACAGGAATTTCTGTTAGGAGTGACAATATCTCTACCCCAACGCCCATCCCAAACTCTTTCATTTGTCATGAAAATGGAGAAAATATACCTACATCAATTTAATGTTTTGTTCCATGCCGTGTCGTGTTGAGTAACACAAACCACCCCTGTGAAGTAAACAGTCTAAGAGTACAAACATACACACCACCAAACAGACTCTTCGTACACACACACACACTCAGAAGTCACTTCACAGTACCTGAACATGCTCACCGGTCAATTACAAAATAAATCACCCACATCCATGGGTCTCGGACACAGACGATCAAACACATACACATCTCACAGACAGACGACACCCCCTCTCACAGGTACTGGTAGAAGCGAGAGTGGACCACCTGGGCACCAGAGAGTTTGTGTGGGTGTGCAGTGGCCGACAGGCTCAGGCTTTTATTCTGGGGGCCTGCGTCTCCGTTCAGTAGCGCAGCTGGAGCCGGGCGTGGTGAGAGGGGTTCTGAGAGGGACGACGACAGAGCCTCCTGGGCCTGGTTGGGGTCGGGGCTGCGGAAGAGGAGCGGCGCACCCTGGTGTTCAGTGAAGTCCAGGCTGACCTCGGGGTTGGAGGTGCGGTGGCGCTCGCGGGCAATCCACTCCCGGATGGAGAAGTCCTGGGAAGAACACTTTGGCTTCAGCCGGTCCACGGCCGACAGCTCCGCCCGCGAGCCCCCGCCCTCCTGCCAGTTCCCCATCACAGACAGTTCAGCAAAGTCCCTCTGGCCTCCCATGGTGTGTCTGCGTCTGATGTTCTTCTTCTTTTCCCTGCGTCCCTCTGGAGAGCGGCTCCGCTGGGTACCCACCCCGAACATGTCGTCTACGGACGTCAGCAGACGGAACTTCAGCCGGTCTGTAATTTTGAGACGCCACGCAGGCTCAGCCCCCAACTCCAACTCGCTGCGGGAGGAGGAGCTAAGGCTGTCAATGGAACGCACCTTAACTGCCCCCGGAACACAAGACAGCCTAGTGGAGTCCTTGTCGCTCCGCCCTCCGTCCAATGAGGACTCGCTGTCAGTCTTCTGCCGCGCTGCTGACTTCTTCCTGGAGAGAGTGTCACATTCAATGAGTCTGTGGGAGGGGAGGGGCCTGGGGGCATCCGACACATCTGATTGGCAGATCTTCTCCACCGGCCCTGCTTCCTTCCCGCCCCCAACAAACACTGATAGGTCACTCTCACTATCCGTCTCCATGGGCCGGCCCTCACTAATCAGCTCACTACGCTCATCATCAGCGTCGTCGTCTCCTCCCCTGCTCTCGGCCACCGAGCAAACCTCTGGACTGAGCGTGCTCAGATCGGCCCCTGTCAGGAAGGTCATGGAGGAGGTGGTGGAGTAGTCTGAGGTGATGGAGCTGACCTCTGCCCCTAGGCCGCTGGCCCCAGTCTCTGGCCCCAAGCCCCCAGTCCTGCCATGTCTCACCCTGGGACCTGTGACAGATGCCTGGGAGCTGGTGCTGTCCATGGTGCCCAGGTCTGAGACCTCGTCGTAGTTGGAGGGAGGGTCCGACAGGGAAGACTGGTGTGCTACCTGGCTGCGGTAGCCAAGTCTGGGGGACCGGGACGGTGAGGCATAGGGGGAGCAGGTGGAGGATGTACGGAAGCTGGGGGTGTGTTTGGGAGAGGGCTGAGACATGAGGCTGTCTGAACGGGACTCTTTCCCGTTGGTTTGGAACCTGTCCCCAGGCTGTACCCCTCTCTCGCTGACGTCCTCGACACCCCTCTCCTCCTCTTTTGTCTGGCTCTCTGGGGACCAGGCGGGGTGGAGGGCCTGGTGGCTCGGCTCTGGCTCCTCCTTCTTATCAAACACGGCATCCAGGTCGTCGTCAGAGCTGCTGGGCTGAGTCTTGTCCTTGGGCTTTTTACGCTTGCGGCTGACAAAGAAAGAAGAGAGCAGCATCTCCCTGCTACACTGGTCCTTCCCAGACCCCCACAAGCCCTGCTGGGACAGAGTACCAGGACGTCGTATTACATTAAAAACACATAATTGTTCTTAAATGAGGAATTTCGCCAAGTCTGCTCTGAAACGGCATGGTCAATTGCTAATCACTCCGGATAAGACCATTTGCTAAATGACTAAAATGTTAACGGTAGAACATTCCAGTGAGCAGGACAAGGCCTTTTAGATCTCTTTACTTAGTGAAGGTAATTAACATCAAATAGGAAGCAAGAGACAGCCAGACACCCCAGTGCCACATACCTTTGATTTGGAGGAGTCACTACACGTTGAATCTGTGAGAGAGGAGAGGTGCATTAGTAACATCCTTTAAGACACATATAACCTGAACAACAAGTATCAAGGGAGAGCGACTGTAGGGAGATCACAGGGTAGAGAGAAGAAGAGACAGAAACCTGCACCATGAGGGGGCAGTAGATTCAACAGACAGTGGAGATATTTGTAGCCCACAGAGATGGACGAAGGAAACGCTGAAGAAAGACTCCGCCCATGAGTGGAAGAAGAGAAGAGGAGGCCAGTAATGGAGGGATGAGAGGAAGAAGATGAAACCACGGCAGTGCGCATTAGGACAGGAAGCAGCTCATGCTCATAACAGGATGTACCCAATGGGACGACATCAACACATCACGGACCACAGGTCACGTCAGTCACAGTACATAGACAGCCAATAGCAACGGGGCATTCTATCCCAACTGAGGTATAAATCACAGAGGAAGGGATGACAAGTCTTCACAACCAGAGTTAAGGGGACAGAGCGGTGTTTAAGTCAGTAGTTCCACCCATGCAAGTTAGCCACAGAATGGACAGGTTGTGCAATATGTCCAGAACTCGGTTTTACAATCCCTGTAGCACTCTAACATTTTAGTCTGTCAATTGAATATGACTGATGACCATAAACATTACAAAACAAGGACAGTACAAAAACTTTATCAAAGAAAATGTAAAAGAAACCATTTCCTACCGCATCAATACTACCACTATCAAGTCGTGGAAGGTATGACTTAAGTGTGTGCGCTTAATTTCGAGTTGTGTGTGTCCAAGTTGGGGTCAATTTCATTTAAATTCTTGTCAGCTGAATTGAACATGGAATATCTCCATATAGGAAATGTTATTTACCTGAATCAACTGGAATTTAGGTGGAATTGACTCAAACTGGTGCGTATATCAGTGTGCTACGCAAGGCTTTTGATGGGGGAGGTGGGTATTTGATAGATGTGGATGGTTGAGGCATTGGGGTAGAAGTATGTAGCCGTGAAAGACAAGGAGGTAGCTAGGTGGCAGTGTTTGGCTGTAGTTGGTGTTTCTGATGCTGAAAGAACAGTGGTTCATTGATAAGACTGGGGGTGAATCTCAGAAGTCTTTGCTAGATTTTTTTTTGCGTCCTCGCCCACAAAACGACAGAGGGAAGCAAGGAGAGATCTCCTCAAACCTTGTCCTCCAATGCTGTCCTTGCTTCCATCTGACGTTTTGAGACGGGGAGAAAGCGTACAAGAAAATATGTTAGAGATTCACCCCTATGGTGTCTATCTCAAACGTGACAGGAGGGCAGAAAGAGGCTGAAGGGACTAATGCCATCAGAGCCACTTTGCTTACCACCTCACTGCTATCTATCTAACCACCCTAGTCTGTGTATATGGTGAGTGTGTGGGTCTAACGAGGTGCTGATCTCTTCTAGATGTCATTTTAGTGTGTTTGACAACAGCCAGCTCAGCCCAACACCACTACAACACTACAACCCCCCGCAACCCCACTCGGACGCCATGACAGTAATGCCACATGAGCGGGCGGTTGTGAAACCGTGGTTTGACCGTACCATGCTACTTGTCCTCGCGATCAGCTTTAGAGACAAGAGACAGCAGAAAGGCTTTCAGTAGAAAGTACAGCAGGCACTGCTCTGTATGTAACCTTCAGGTTATTAGGTATTTAGATTTTTGGGGGAAATATGAAAAACGTGCACACCGACAGGAAATGACAAAACATCGACTTCTCTTTCTTTCCGTTTTTCTTTTTTTTTCTCCTCTCCTTCATGTTTCACCCCCAATTTAACAGAGCTGAGGGTTTCTGCAGACTAGGCAGCTACACTGGTGACAACACTCATCGTCCTTCTTCCTACAGTCCCAGCTGTCCACCACTGACATTACAGAGTCCACCAGTGACATCAGCGAGTGATAGACGCCGCCCACTTGGCCTGTGTCAGATTGGGTCAATGTGTGAGTGCTGGACAGGGACAAGGGAGAAAAAAACACACTACACACAAACCAAGGGTAGGGGTCAGAAGGGTTAACACTTCCACTTTGTTGTTTTGTTTGTTTGTTGTTTTTGGGGGGAAAGAACATGCCGGGTTTATGTGGGAGGAGGGGGGGAAGAAAAGAACTGAAAGAAAACGAGTCGTCATCTCAAGATAAGGAGGAAAGCACGGGGAGGAAAACAACGAGCAAAGAAAAAAAGGAAACATAAGAAAGCATAAGATGGAACTGGGAAAGAAATATAAAAATAAAAAAGAATAATGACATAACGAAACAGACCTTTATCCAAAACAAAAGGCTTAACAGCATTTGCAAACTATTTTTTTTTTTTTTAGCAATTCCCAATTGGGTAACCCAAAATCCTTCCATCAAAAATGACTAAAATAGCTTGCCTCTTTACAAAAGCATGACACTTTTCAGTAGACTTGCTTAACTTTTTGATCATCTGATGGAAAGCAAACAAGAAGCCTCTTACTTTAGGACTAACAAACACATACATCTCAAAACATACACACATTTCCTGGAGCACTTTCCCTGAAGCTCATTAGTATACTTTGTTTTACACTTTAGTAAATCTGGTACATGTAGTCAAACTAACAGGAGTGCTGTATTACATCCTCTCCAGTTGTGGTATCAATGAGCTTCAGCTGAGTTACCTGAGACTTCCCCAGGCGAGGAGGTGGTTGTGGTCCGGCCGATGTTGGACAGCAGGTGGTCGATGTTGGGCACAGGCTGAGACTGCACTGTACTCTCTTGTTCCACTGAGGTCTAGAGGAGAGAGAGATTCAACGAAGGAGATGAATGGAGATCGTGTTGAAGTAGAGGAGGAAAGAGGGATGGAGAGAGAACCTCAAACAACACTTCAGGCAACCTGCAAGACCAACAAACATCAACTACATCACACAACGAACATTTAACATTCTGTGCCATTACCAGCTGAGAGTAATGAGATTTATGTTTAGAAGTGAGAGAGCGAGCTGCTACGTACAACAGGGTCATCGTCCCCCTCAGTGAAGAACCAGTCGTACTGCTGAATGAGGTTCTCCACTATCTTGCACTGGTCTGGCATGTGGTTGACCATGTTGGTCATGTTGTCCTCCGAGGTTCTGACCAGGGTTGGACCAAACACGATGGCCAAGTTACGAGGCTCCATCTGGGGGGAGAGATGAGCAAAAGAGGCTTCCAGTCCAGTCCATATACACTAGGCCGCTACATTAAAAAGGCTCCATTTCTAAATACTTTTCAACTCTCAAGCGGACATACCTTATTTTTCTCACAGTTTTCAGAGACCAACTTGAGGTGTCCAGAGAGAAATTTGAGGGTTTCATAGTGGTGATCAGGTAATTCAAGAATCTGTGAAGAGGACCAACTTTCAATGCTAGAATGCAACAATTCAAACATTCAAATGCTACAGATCGAACATAAACCCTCATAGAATGAGCTGTAACTTACCAGCCTCTTGAGTTCTTTTAACCTCTCCACTGAGTCTTCTGTTCGATTGGCTTCAATAAAATCTGCATATTTTTCTGGAAAAGGAATATAAGAATCACTTAGTATCTCTAGTGACCAAGACCAAACATGGAGCAATAAGGCATACTATAAATAACTACGTGATTTATTAACAACTTCCTTAACACATTTTCTCTTCTTTACAGACATGCATTTACACTGTGTTCAGTGACTCACCATTTGTGAAAAGGGGCTCTGGAAGTTTCCGGAAGAAGGATTTCAGTAAGCTACTGATCACGTTGAGGTCCCTCCATTTCTGTCAGGGAGAACAAGAGAGAAAAAGCATTAAAGACATTGTGAAGTATGGGAGAGATACAGTGCCTTCAGAAACCCATAGACCTTTTCCATATTTTGTTGTGTTATAGCCTGAATAAAATAAAGTTTTTAATGTCACTGGCCTACACACAAATACCGCAATGTCAAAGTGGAATTATGTTTTTAGAAATTTGTACAAATAATTTCAAAATGAAATGTCTTGAGTCAATAATTATACAACTTATTTGTTATGGCAAGCCTAATTAAGCGCGTGTGTAAAAATGTGCTTAAGTCAAATAAGTTGCCTGGACTCACTATGTGCAATAATAGTGTTTAACATAACTGTTAATGACTACCTCATCTCTTTACACCAAACATACAATTATCTGCTCCCGAGTGGTGCAGCGGTCTAAGGCACTGCATCTCAGTGCTTGAGGCGTCACTACAGACACCCTGGTTCAAATTCAGGTTTTATCACAGCCGGACGTGATTGGGAGTCCCATAGGGCGGTGCACAATTGGCCCAGCGTCATCCGGGTTGGCCGGTGTTGGCAGTCATTGTAAATAAGAATTTAAATAAAAGGGTAAATAAAATAAAAAATCTGTAAGATCCTCAGCCGAGCAGGGAATTTCAAACACAGATTCAACCACAAAGGATATGGCATTAAAAAATAACGGTAGGAGGTAGTTGAGGTAATACAGTATATATGTGCAGTTTCTTTTGTTACGTTAAAGCCTTATTCTGAAATTGATTAAATTGTTTCCCCCCCCCCCATCAATCTACACACAGTACCCCATAACGACAAAGCAAAAATGTGGAGGAATAACAAAAAAAAAACATTTACATAAGTATTCAGACCCTTTACTCAGTACTTTGTTGAAGCACCTTTGGCAGCAATTACAGCCTCGAGTCTTCTTGGGTATGACTCTACAAGCATGGCACACCTGTATTTGGGGAGTTTCTCCCATTCTCTCTGCAGATACTCTCAAGCTCTGTCAGGTTGGATGGGGAGTGTTTCTTGCATAGCTATTTTCAGGTTTCTCAAGAGATGTTTCATTCAAGTCAGGGCTCTGGCTGGGCCACTCAAGGGCATTCAGGTCCCAAAGCCACCCCTGTGTTGTCTTGGCTATGTGCTTAGGGTCCTTGTCCTGTTTCACGGTGAACATTCACCAAAGTCTGAGACCCTGAGTGCTCTGGAGTGCTCTAGTCTCCCAGTCCCTGCCCCACCGCATGATGCTGCCACCACCATGCTTCACCGTAGGGATGTTGCCAGGTTTCCTGCAGACGTGACGCTTGTGATTCAGGCCAAGGAGTTTAATATTGGTTTTATCAGACCAGTCTCGTTTCTCATGGTCCTTTAGATGCTTTTTGGAAAACTCCAAGCGGGTTGTCATGTGCCTTTTAATGAGGAGTGGCTTCCATCTGGCCACTCTACCATAAAGGCCTGATTGTTGGAGTGTTGAAGAGATTGTTTTTCTCTGGAAGGTTCTCACATCTCCACAGAGGAACTACGGAGCTCTGTCAGAGTGAACATCGGGTTCTTGGTCACTTCCCTGACCAAGGCCCTTCTCCCCTCATTGCTCAGTTTGTCCGGGCAGCCAGCTCTAGGAAGAGTCTTCGTGGTTACAAACTTCTTTAATTTAAGAATGATGGAGGACACTGTGTTCTTGGGGTTCTTCAATGCTGCAGACATGTTTTGGTACCCTTCCCAAGATCTGTGCCTCGACACAATCCTGTCTCGGAGCACTACGGACAATTACTTTGACCTCATGGCTTGGTTTTTATTCTGACATGCACTGTCAACTGTGGGACCGTATTTAGACCGGTGTGTGCCTTTCCAAATCATGCCCAATCAATTGAATTTACTACAGGTGGACTCCAATCAAGATGAATAAACATCAAGGATGTTCAATGGAAACAGGATGCACCTGACCTCAATTTCGAGTTTCAAAGCAAAGGGTCTGAATACTTATGCAAATACGGTATGTGTTTTTATTTGTAATACATTTGCAAAAATCTCTAAAAACCTGTTTTCGCTTCGTCATTATGGGGTATTGTGTAGATTGATGAGCAAAAAAAAATATTGAATCCATTTTAGAATAAGGCTGTAACGTAACAAAATGTGGAAAAAGTCAATGGGTCTGAATATTCAGTATAAACAGAGTAGCAGCAGCATATGTGAAGTGTGAAAGTGTATGTGTGAATATGTGGGGACTCAACATCCATGTGTGTGTGTGTGTGTGTCAAAATCAAATCAAATGTATTTGTCACATACACATGGTTAGCAGATGTTAATGCGAGTGTAGCGAAATGCTTGTGCTTCTAGTTCCGACAATGCAGTAATAACCAACAAGTAATCTAACCTAACAATTCCAAAACAACTACCTTATACACACAAGTGTAAAGGGATAAAGAATATGTACATAAAGATATGAATGGGTGATGGTACAGAACGGCATAGGCAAGATGCAGTAGATGGTATCGAGTACAGTATATACATATGAGATGAGTAATGTAGGGTATGTAAACATAAAAGTGGCATAGTTTAAAGTGGCTAGTGATACATGTATTACATAGAGATGCAGTAGATGATAGAGTACAGTATATACATATATATATATGAGATGAATAATGTAGGGTATGTAAACATTATATTAAGTAGCATTGTTTAAAGTGGCTAGTGATATATTTTACATCAATTCCCATTAAAGTGGCTGGAGTTGAGTCAGTGTGTTGGCAGCAGCCACTCAATGTTAGTGATGGCTATTTAACAGTCTGATGGCCTTGAGATAGAAGCTGTTTTTCGGTCTCTCGGTCCCTGCTTTGATGCACCTGTACTGACCTCGCCTTCTGGATGATAGCGGGGTGAACAGGCAGTGGCTCGGTGGTTGTTGTCCTTGATGATCTTTATGGCCTTCCTGTGACATCGGGTGGTGTAGGTGTCCTGGAGGGCAGGTAGTTTGCCCCCGGTGATGCGTTATGCAGACCTCACTACCCTCTGGAGAGCCTTACGGTTGTGGGCGGAGCAGTTGCCGTACCAGGCGGTGATACAGCCCGACAGGATGCTCTCGATTGTGCATCTGTAGAAGTTTGTGAGTGCTTTTGGTGAAGAGCCAAATTTCTTCAGCCTCCTGAGGTTGAAAAGGTGCTGCTGCGCCTTCTTCACAACGCTGTCTGTGTGGGTGGACCAATTCAGTTTGTCTGTGATGTGTACGCCGAGGAACTTAAAACTTACTACCCTCTCCACTACTGTCCCATCGATGTGGATAGGGGGGTGCTCCCTCTGCTGTTTCCTGAAGTCCACAATCATCTCCTTAATTTTGTTGACGTTGAGTGTGAGGTTATTTTCCCGACACCACACTCCGAGGGCCTTCACCTCCCTGTAGACGGTCTCGTCGTCGTTGGTAATCAAGCCTACCACTGTAGTGTCGTCCGCAAACTTGATGATTGAGTTGGTGGCATGCATGGCCACGCAGTCGTGGGTGAACAGGGAGTACAGGAGAGGGCTCAGAACGCACCCTTGTGGGGCCCCAGTGTTGAGGTTCAGAGGGGTGGAGATGTTACCTACCCTCACCACCTGGGGGCAGCCCGTCAGGAAGTCCAGTACCCAGTTGCACAGGGCAGGGTCGAGACCCAGGGTCTCGAGCTTGATGACGAGTTTGGAGGGTACTATGGTGTTAAATGCTGAGCTGTAGTCAATGAACAGCATTCTCACATAGGTATTCCTCTTGTCCAGATGGGTTAGGGCAGTGTGCAGTGTGGTTGAGATTGCATCGTCTGTGGACCTATTTGGGAGGTAAGCAAATTGGAGTGGGTCTCGGGTGTCAGGTAGGGTGGAGGTGATATGGTCATATAGTCTCTCAAAGCACTTCATGATGACGGAAGTGGGTGCTACGGGGCGGTAGTCGTTTAGCTCAGTTACCTTAGCTTTCTTGGGAACAGGGACAATGGTGGCCCTCTTGAAGCATGTGGGAACAGCAGACTGGGATAAGGATTGATTGAATATGCCCGTAAACACACCAGCCAGCTGGTCTGCACATACTCTGAGGACGTGGCTGGAAGTCAGTGCAAAACAATTAAGATAAATAAATAAATAATATAA
Organism: Oncorhynchus keta; assembly: GCF_023373465.1. Lineage (NCBI taxonomy): Eukaryota > Metazoa > Chordata > Actinopteri > Salmoniformes > Salmonidae > Oncorhynchus > Oncorhynchus keta. Next base: position 28,677,629 of record NC_068435.1, on the reverse strand, counting down.
TATAAAAAGGGATCCATGTAAACTGTCCGGATAGCCGTCTGATTAACTGTTCCGGTGCCATTTGATTCCAGACTTCACACTCCGGTACCGCTTGCAGAGAGAACAGTGACTTGGGTGGCTGGAGTCCTTGACAATTTTTAGGGCCTTTCTCTGACAACACCTGGTAGGTCCTGGGAGGGGACTGAGCACGCACCCTTGAGGGGCCCCGTGTTGAGAGTCAGCATAGCGGATGTGTTATTGCCTACCCACACCACCTGGGGTCGGCCCATCAGGAAGTCCAGGATCAAAGGTTCTAGAGGGAGGTATTCAGTAACAGGACCCGTAGCTTAGTGATGAGCTTGGTGGGCACTTGTTGAACGCTGAGCTGTAGTCAATGAACAATATTCTCACATAGGTGGTCCTTTTGTCCAGGTGGGAAAGGGCAGTGCGATGTAAAATAGAGAATAGAGGTCGACCGATTAAATCGGCATGGCCGATTAATTAGGGACGATTTTTAAAAAATAGCATTTTTGGATGCAGATTATGGCTGATTACATTGCAATCCACGAGGAGACTGCGTGGCAGTGTTATGACCACCTGTTACGCGAGTGCAGCATCAAAAGGACCAGGTGGCTGCAAGGAGCCACGGTATGCTGCTAGCTAGCATTAAACTTATCTTATAAGAAATCTTAACATAATCACTAGTTAACTACACATGATATTACTAGTTCAACTAGCTTGTCCTGCGCGTTGCATATTATCAATGCGGTGGCTGTTAATTTACCATCGAATCACAGCCAACTTCAACTTTGCCAAACGGGTGATGATTTAACAAAAGCACATTCGCGAAAAAAGCCCAATCATTGCACCAATGTACCTAACCATAAACATCAATGCTTTTCTAAAAAAATCAATACACAAGTATAGATTTTTTAAACCTGCATATTTAGTTAAAATAAATTCATGTTAGCAGGCAATATATTAACTACAGAAATTGTGTCACTTCTCTTGCGTTCAGTGCCAGCAGAGTCAGGCTCGTTGCGAACAGTGTGAAGACTATTTCTCCCTAATAAAGACCGTAATTAATTTGCCAGAATTTTACATAATTATGACATAACATTGAAGGTCGTGCAATGTAACAGCAATATTTAGACTTAGGGTTGCCACCCGTTCGATAAAATACGGAACAATTCCGTATTTCACTGAAAGAATAAACGTTTTGTTTTCGAAGTAACAATTTCCAGATTTGAACATATTAACAACATATTTGCTCATATTTCTATGTGTATATTATAATTAAGTCTATAATTGATATTTGATAGAGCAGTCTGACTGAGCGGTTGTAGGCAGCAGCAGGCTCGCAAGCATTCATTCATTCAAACAGCACTTTCCTGCATTTACCAGCAGCTCTTAGCAATGCTTGAAACACAGCGCTGTTTATGACTTCAAGCCTACTGTATCAACTCCCGAGATTAGGCTGGCAATACAATGCAATAGTGCCTATAAGAACATCCAATAGTCAGAGGTATATGAAATACAAATGGTAGAGAGAAATAGTCCAATAATTCCTATAATAACTACAACCTAAAACTTCTTAAATAGGAATATTGAAGACTCATGTTACAAGGAACCACCAGCTTTCATATATTCTCATGTTCTGAGCAAGGAACTTAAAAGTGAGCTTTTTTTACATGGCACATGTTGCACTTTTACGTTCTTCTTTAACACCGTTTTTGCATTATTTAAACCAAATTGAACACGCATAGTTCAGTGTTGCTTGCCTCAAAGCGAGCAAAGGCATTTTGCTAATCTGGTAGGCTCGTGTCACTGGGAAGCTCTTGGCTGTGCTTTCCTTTGAAATCTGTGATTGTTTGCAAAGCCTGCCACATCTGACGAGCTTCAAGAGCGGTTGTAGTAGGATTCGATCTTAGTCCTGTACTGACACTTTGCCTGTTTTTGAATAATTTTACCTTTATTTAACTAGGCAAGTCAGTTAAGAACAAATTTGAGCCTTTAGCTCAGTACGATTGTTGCCTGTAATCCATTGCTTCTGGTTGGGATATTTACTTATAGTCACTATGGGGACAATGTTGTCAATGCACTTATTAATGAAGCTGGTGACAGATGTGAACTCCTCAATGCCATCAGATGAATCCAGACTGTGCTAGCGAAACAGTCCTGTAGCTTAGCATCCGTTTCATCTGACCACTTCCACAGTGAGCACGTCACTGGTATTTCCTGTTTGAGTATTTGTTAGTAAGCAGAAATCAGGAAGATAGTGTTATGGTCCGATTTGCCAAATGGAGGGAGAGCTTTGTATGCGTCTGTGTGTGTGTGGAGTAAAGGTCATTTAAAGTTGTTTTTACCATCTAGTTGTAAAGGTGGTAGAAATGAGGCAAAATTGATTCGAGTTGTCCTGCATTAAAATGACCGGCCACTAGGAGCGCCGCCCCCTGGATGAGCATTTTTTTGTTTGCTTTAGCGCCAGCATCGGTTTGTGGTGGTAAATAGAGACCCACGAAAAATAGATTCAAACTCAAAGTGTGTTATGTTTAAGGCAAATTCAATACAACACATTACTGAGTTCCACTCTCCATATTTTCAAAGCATAGAGGTGGCTACATCATGTTATGGGTATGCTTGTAATAATTAAAGACCAGGGATTTTTTCAGGATCAAAAATAAAAGGAATGGAGCTAAGCACAAGCATAATCCTAGAGGAAAACCTGGTTAAGTCTGCCATCCACCAGACACTGGGAGATTAATTCACCTTTCAGCAGGACAATAACCTAAAGCACAAGGCCAAATCCACACTTGCGTTATTTACCAAGTGAATGTTCCTGAGTGGCCAATCTACTTGAAAATCTGTGGCAAGAACTGAAAATGGTTGTCTAGCAATGATCAGCAACCAATTTGACAGAGCCTGAATAAATGTGAATATAATAAATGGTCACATGTTGCACAATCCAGGTGTGGGAAGCTCTTAAAGACTTACCCAAAAAGACTCACAGGTGTAATCACTGCCAAAGGTGCTTCTACAAAGTAGTCACTTAGGGGTATGAATACTTATGTAAATTAAATATCGGTATTTCATTTTCAATACAATTTCTAAAAACATGTTTTCACTGTAAATATGGGGTAGTGTGTGTAGATGGGTGAGTAAAAAAAATGTCTATAGCAATTTTGAATTCAGGCTATAACAAAATGTGTAATAAGTCCAGGGGTATGAACACTTTCTGAAGACACTGTATGCATGCGTGTCTGTCACTCACGTCTTCTTGGATGTCGATGTCACTCATCAGTCCTTTACTGTCCAGCTCCTCCTGCATGCTGGAGATGGCAGCGTTGTTTCCTGGTACTCTGTAGATCCCAGTGTACTCTAGCCCTCTTTCCTCTACCAGCTTACAGCACACATCCACGATGAGGGGAACAAACTACACAACACAAACAAAGTCTTTAGCATTATACATATTGTATAAACTAAGAAACAGACATCACTTTCATATACACAAAGCAGAACTTATACCGCACACATTAAAGGGAAATTTAACCGCTGCTCGTTCAGTGTATATGTCTGTCCATTAATATGTCATAAAAATCTATAACTTCCTCACTACAAGCAAATACGAGCATTTCTGCATCTCAACGGTAGAAACGGGACATTCACATTTCCTGGTTCAAGCAAACCATAACATCCAGAATTCAGGACATAGTACCGCCCCTGTCAAGGTGGATCCAGTTTAACCATTTATTATTCTTTGCGTCGACAACAACTGTAAAGTAGTTAAATGTTGGCTAATCACCGACTAGTGTGTATCCTACAGACTAATCCGGCTGAGGATGACCTTGACGCCAGCTTTAGTAGTACAGATCCTGTAGACCCATTGGATGAAAGCGCTCAACATCATTGGACTCGGAAGAGGAAAATACCACATGGGGCTGGCAAGAGCCAAAGTGTATAGTCTGAGTCCAAGGTCATGGAGATCGAACTTCTGACACACCAGCTGCCATTGCCAAACACAGGACAAGGTTCACGAGCTGAAACACATTCAGGAACCTGGAACATTCAGCAAACACAACATCCATATTCAGATAGACTGATGTTGTAGTATAATATAGAATGCCTAGTATTCCTAGACACCGTGCTTCTACACCTGCATTGCTTGCTGTTTGGGGTTTTAGGCTGAGTTTCTGTACCAAACTTTGCGGTACAGAAAACGCTATTATTGCAAAAAAGCTATTAGACTTTCATGGGCAATCGTTGTGTACGGTTTGTATTCCTACTATATCAGCTGATGTATGAAGGGCCATATAAAAAAATATATATTTGATGCAGGAAGCTGGTGTATCATTTCAACTAATTTGTTGGCAAATAAACATATTTCATTAAAATAGTAGATGTAGCAAATAAGTAGACATGGCTTGTATTTCAGACAATGTTTATTTGCTCTGGAGATCAAGCTGAGTTTACATAGTATGCAGGTATAAAACTATTCTACTAACGCCTATAATAAATACTACAGTTCCACTAATTGCATATGGTGCGTTGGGGGTGCAGTGGTGTTCATAGTCACTCCCCACTTAGAGCAACCCCTACCCCCCAAAAAAAGCTGAATTGCAAAAACGCTATTAGACTTTCATGGGCAATCGTTGTGTACGGTTTGTATTCCTGCTGTAGCAGCACGATGCAGATCATCAACAGTTGGGCCCCTCAGGAGTGTGTCCTAAGTCCCCTCCTGTACTCCCTGTTCACCCACGACTGCGTGGCCAAACACGACTCCAACAGCATCATTAAGTTTGCAGACGACAACAGTGGTAGGCCTGATCACAGACAGCGATGAGACAGCCTATAGGGAGGTCGTCAGAGACATGGCAGTGTGGTGTCAGGACAACAACCTCTCCCTCAATGTGAGCAAGACAAAGGAGCTGATTGTGGACTACAGGAAAAGGCGAGCCGAACAGGCCCCCATTAACATTGACGGGGCTGTAGTGGAGCGGGTCGAGAGTTAAGTTCCTTGGTGTCCACATCACCAACAAACTATCATGGTCCAAACATACCAAGACAATCGTGAAGAGGGCATGACAACATCTTTTCCCTGCAGGAGACTGAAAAGATTTGGCATGGGTCCCCAAATCCTCAAAAAGTTCTACAGCTGCACCACCGAGAGCATCCTGGCTGGTTGCATCATCGCCTGGTATGGCAACTACTCGGCATCTGACCGCAAGGTAATACAAAGGGAATTGCGTACGGACCAGTACATCACTGGGGCCAAGCTTCCTGCCATCCAGGACCTATATACTAGGAGGTGTCAGAGAAAGGCCCCCAAAAAAATCTGTTTTCTCTGCAACCGCATGGCAAGCGGTACCGGAGCGCCAAGTAGAGGACCAAAAGGCTCCTCAACAGCTTCTATGCTCAAACCATAAGACTGCTGAACAATTAGTCAAATGGCCTCCCGGACTATTTACATTGACACTCACAGAAACGTTAGATAGCTACCTACAACACACAGGTATATTTACTCAAAGACGAATGAGTCAAAGCCAAAGTCATTCCTTTACTCTTTGTTATCACAACATTTATCCAGTTTTGTTCCAAATGAGGTGCACTGAGGCTAGCTAGCTAGTTAACATTAGCTAGCTAGCTATAACATTAGGCTACAGTACTTTTGGGGTATAGCAAACCAAGCTAGCTAACTCAACATGGATAGTAGTGGTACTAGCAAGCCCCGTTATGGCTGAATCAATCACAGAGTTACACTGTACTGAACAACACTGCCTCATGTAAAAAGAGAGCTCATATTGCTAGCTAGCTACAGAAAGCAAAACCACTTACTCGTTTGGCATTTGCTCTCCTAGTCCAGCTGGACAAGGCTGCCGCCCCCAGTTGATCATGGAGGTTCTGAAGAACATCTCCAGCACCCCTCTATCCATATGTGCGTCAAATCCTTGATGGTCCATCACACACACACGAGCCCTGAGGTCTGCAGTGACTCTCTCTAGTAAGAACCGTCTGCGATCTAATTTGTTGCAGCACAGACATTCCTCTGTCGGCATGGCTGGACGGCAACCGCTTAGGCACCACCGGTCAGAGTCTGACCGAGGCTTCCCCCATCGCTGCTTGCTGGTCATGCAATTGTTATTGTTGGTGCCTCAACTCCTATTCACTGTATTCTGGCTGAAATGAAAAGGGCTGTGTGCCCCTATGTAAAATAACATCAAAAACGGTTTCGCCGTCCAGCACTTCTTGGAAAGACAAAATCATCAGAAGCAGCCATCAGAAGCAGAACACAATTGGACAAGGAAGTAGGACTCCCGTCAGGCTGTAGTCTTTACAAAGCCGGGGAAAATGAGTCAACCTAGATATCCTGCTATGTTGAGGCAGATAAGAACATTGTTGAAACAAGTCCAATGGCTCTATTGAACAAGGACAACCATTTCTACTCGCAGCTAGCGTGACTGTGCAAATCAGAGAAACAAAGGCCACAATAAATGCTACAAAATATGACTCCTTTCATTTTTAGATCGGAAAGCAGGCCTTTTGGTGCAAAAAAGAAAAAAAAAGAAGTGCACTATGGTGCATAATTATGTCTGAAACACCCCTTATGTAGGGAGACTGGAAAAACAACCCAAATAGTGTCTAGAGGAAGTTTCTCTTAAAGATCACACTACTCAACCATGAAAGAAAAAAATAAATAATAATAAATCATTCAACATCATCATTTCCATGTCTCTCTCACATGTAAACACACACTCCCTCGCTCTCCCTTACCCTGTTGGTCTGTGCAGGTGGGCAGTCATCGAGGCGCACCCCAAAGGTTACCCCAGCAGTGCTCTTCTTCTCAAAGGGTTTCCTCATGATGCCAGGGATGCCCCTCCTCCAGGCAGCCTTATCCCGTGGAGGACTGGATTCATCTGACAGAACACACACAAAGCAGCCATCTGAGTGATAATCCACACTACAGATACACACTCAAACCACACTAGCTGCTGGAAGGTCAACAGCTGCTTGTGCAGACAGTCAAAGATAAACATTTTCAATAACATACTGTATTTCCACATGTAATCCTACCCTATTTATTGTCTCCTGTTCTTGTGTGATGTGCAACTTTCCTGTGTAGTATAGCTAGAAACTTCATCATGCCCTGCTTTTCAGCTGTGTGTAAAGGACACAACATGTCTACCTGTGGTGAATGTAATCCCTTGCTTTAAAGCAGAGATCCATAAAAGTTGAAACAGGTCACTGGTCACCCCAGGCACATGACTTATTGTTTTACTTTTGTTTACTAAATGAAGCGTTCATTGTTTCCAGTAACTTATTTCTTGTAATAATGACCTTACCTCTCTCTCCTGTTTTGGGTGAGTGGGGGCTCTGGCCCTTGCCCTCTCCCTTCACCCCCAGGAGGCTGTGTCTGATACTGAGGGACTGCCGGGAGCTTTTGGGGGAGGGCTCAGTCTTGCTGCTGGGGGCACTGGATCAAACACAAAAAAGGTAATATTATCGTACATTCAATTATACAATATGTGAATTTAAGGACTTGTGCATAAGTGGGTGTAAAATGATGTTGCATTGTGGGTCAAATAAAGATGGTGTGTGCGTGTGTTGCTGCATACCTCATCATGGTGTTGTACTCTCTGATCTTTCTGCTGATCAGGTCCTGGCTGGTTATACCAGCATTCTGAAACATAATATAATAATATAATATATGCCATTTAGCTGACGCTTTTATCCAAAGCGACTTACAGTCATATAATGGACAACAAACTATCAGTTTTCACATAACTGGAACACACAAGGTAAGGACAAACAAAATTAACGATTTTGGAAATGAAAAATCATGGATGTTAATTAACCCAAACTTTTTTTAATGGCTGAGCAGTAACCTCACATAACCTTTGGACTACCAGCACATTCAGATTTCTCAAGTATATGTTGTCTTATCAAATATATATATATATATATCTTTTTTTATAGTACTAAGTGAATAGGATTTAGTTGTTAACCACACTGAATCCTGTTTGAGCTATTTAGGAAGTCATGGGTTCTCCCCATTAATGAAAGACTCTGTGGGAGACTGAGACCACAGACAAAGACCGAAGGCTAACTGAGAGGGAGCAAACAGCTGAACAAGCAAGCACACTGTTAACTCATTTCACAGCCAACAGACAAGTTAACATTAAGCCAAGAAAATAAACCACATTCTTGTTAGGGTCCAGCAGGAGATGTTTGTGTTTTTGTATCCTAGTGATCCTACATACAGTAAGCATGAGAAATCAAACGTTAAAATGGTTTGATATTATAAATAGGCTCTAGTAGAGATTCTAAAACAGGACAGTGAGTGTCTTATTTGTGGGGTAAACACCAAACACAACAGTGACAAACGTCATTGGCATAAACCCAAGGAGAAGAATGTTTAACAAAAGCGAGTCTCTCAGCCCAAAAGCTATTGCTTCCACTAGTGACCAAGGACAGTGAGAATGACTAGTGTAAATGAAATAGAAGATGTGTAGCCTGAGCCCCGATGCAGGCGAGGCTATTCACAAGTGATGGCTGTAAAATAGCACACTGGCATTTGACACATCTGCCTTGCAGTTAAGGTAGGACCTGACAAAAATGTGGGTAGTAAAATTCTAGCTACTGTATGCAAGTCCCTCTGGATAAAAACATGGGCTGAGCAAATAATAATCAAATGTGGGATAGACCTATTACTATAAACATCACATCACCATTTATTAGTTGTGTACAGTTTTGCAGATGATATCGCAGGCGCAGCGAAATGCTTATAATTATATGATGAGCTTAGTAACACAGTACTGCAGTGTTGCCAGGCAGAACCCACCTCATCATCCAGATTACTATTCTCCTGGATGACTCGGATCCATGACAGCATGTCATCCCTGCCCTCAGCCTGGAACAGATACTCGCAGTCTGACGTGGTCAGACGCAGCACGTTCTTCCGTTTCGTGTCGCTGTAGGAGATGTCAATCAGGCAGGCTTTGACACTGATTGGCTGTGGGTCGTCGTCGGACTGGGAGTGGGAGGAAGCGTGGGAGACGCCGTCCTTCTTGTCCTTGTAAAGCGTGAGGCTGTGGCCTCGCAGCACGGCATACATCTGCTTCCACGACCTCGAACCCCCACGCTAGAGAAAGAAAGAAAAGAAACAGAGGGAGAGAGAGAGCGAAATGTTGAGTTAAGGACCTGCACGAAGATGTAAAGAGTTAGCACAGTGTGGGTGGGTGTGCGTGATAACCTTTTCACACGATTGTGGATATTTTTGTTTCACATTGTCCTTTCCAGCAACTATGGTGGATACATAACCAGACCAGCGAAGTAGAGCTCCATGTGATTTTGCAGTTGGACAAGGGTAGAAGTGTGAAAATATACCTTGCTCTTCTCAGTGTTGATCTGCCTGAAGTTGAGCCAGCCTTCTTTAGAAGAGTCACTGAATACATCTGAAGAAGAGTCCCTTCTGGAACCGGAGTCATCAGATGACTTGTGTCCATCCAGAGCCTACACACACACACACACCACACACATCAGGAAGAGAGCCGGTGGTCTTAAAGAAAATAGCTCAAATCCCCAGGGAGTCCTTTTCTACTGGTATTTGGGGAGCATCAAAGCCTGTCTGACTAGTGTAGCAAAATCACACAGACAGGTGCGTTCATTATGGCTGAAGAAATCAAGATGATTCAGGCAAAGCCAGGAAACCATACAACACATCCTGTCAATGTGATTAGGAAACCTTTCAAAAGCACGGGGAAAGTACAGACTGTTTTCAAACCAGTTGCATAAAAGTAGCAGCATGTCCCACCGTTAGACACTCTGATTAGGGATAGATATTACCGGCTTTTTGCCCACATATGTTGGGTAGCCATTATACTGGCTGTTTAAACACAGCCAACATGGCTTAGTTAAACCTTTATAGAACTGCTATAAAAGTTGTTATAAAGATAACCAACATGGAAGGGTTAATAAAACCTGTATTGAGCGGTTTCCTCACCTTCCTCAGGCCCCTCAGACTGGGCATGTGTTTACTGTTTGACCGGCTAGAGACAGAGGAGAAGGGAGACAAATAACTGATATTAGGAGGATGAACCAAAACCATTGGAGAACAGTATCAAGTAGAAAATGAGACCAAATTCCACATCTCCAAATTTAAAAAAGGGACTCACCCTCTGCCTTCCTCTCTGTAGTTATCCAGACCCTCGTCGCAGGATTTGGACCGCTCTTGTTTGGTCTCGGCATCAGAATCCAGAATAGCATTTCTGAGAGACTCTTGAGACCGGGACAAACAACGACAGTGTTTTTTAGAGCGTGTAGACAGAGTGATGTGGCATAGCTGAGTGTTATTGGTGAGGTTCAGTGGTGGTGTTCTCTGAGGTAGCTTTAGGGCTCAATATCACAGGGCAGAATTGTGTTCATATCAAATGCAGAGCCAATTATACTCTGAAGTGATTTAGCACTGATGGAGGAGACATCCTAGCTGCTTTCAAGCCTGTATAAAGAACTGGGCCAATGTCATGCTTCCTTAGAAAACTCCAGCACCGAGTTCTGTCACATCTATTATGTGGCACATCTAGACAGTAACAACGCAATGGATGCGGCTGAAAAGGCACTGTAGTATTCCCTATATAGCGCACTACTTTCGACCAGGGCCTATGGGGATTGGGGATCTGGTCAACAGTAGTGCACTGCATACGTAGTGTTTCAGATGCCACCAATGACTAAAACAACAACGGCATTGACAACACAGCAACTGACAGTACTGTATTTGCACCTTAACCATGACAACCAGGAGCCCCGCCCCCAGAGTGCCTCTTACCTTGGTCATGTGACAGCTGTCGGCGCATGAGAGGGTACGGGGAGGAGCTTGGGCTAGGGGGGGCTGTAGTTATGGCTGGAGCGACAGATATCACGGCGGAAGCAGGAATGGACGTGGCCTCATGGTCAACACTAGGGCTAGCCGGCTCATCTGCAACAACACAAGCTTAGGTATTACATGATGGATAAATATATGTTATGAAGCACTTCATTAGTCATCATGTTCCTCCATCTCACCATGATCTTCCTCATCATCACAATGGATAAAATGTACCTAAACTTCTGATTATGGTGCGACAAATTTGTTTAAAACAATAATTCAGCTTCCTGAGATACTCCAGTTACGTATCATCAACAAGTAGACCACTGCAGCATTATGAAGAGTCCCAAAGACACTTATGGCACTAGACCAACACGGCTCCTAGGAATGAGGACGTCTCTCTCCCCCTCCCTTTCTGACATGGCCTGTTTTCTAAAAGAAAAGTGTGAAAGTTGTTAACTGCTGAGTAGAGCAGCATCTCCAACGCCGCCCAACCCGGGCCCGCCGAGCCCAAAACAGCTCAGAGTGCAAAGCTGCTCTCTGCCTGCAGCCGCGGGGCTTGTGGAGCTAAATTTAAAAGCCACTGCCCTAGTTCCTTCCAACATCCCAGGCTGCGCCCATCTCTCATCTCAACCAGGGCCAAGGAGAAGGAGCGTGAAGGAACACCGCCAATGTAGCCCCATAGGCATCCATCACCAATATAGGCCTATCCCATAGGCAGATTCACCCTCGATGTGGACACAAACACACTGTCAAATCTTTAGATCTAATATTCACCCAATACAGCTATACAACATGGGCCAAATGTACAACAACCCCATTGATGCCATCTACTTCAAAGAGCTACCGTTATACAAGCTACAAAAAGATACCACCAACCACCCAACTTTTTGAGACGCAAAATAACTGCATACAAGAAACTGGACTTCTTATAGGTTACACACCACCCCTTCCCCCATCTGAAGAACTCAACACACCGTCTGGTTCCTCCAGCATCAGGTAGCGGCGCTCACACTCCTGGCAGGCCCTGCACCAGCCCCCTTTGTCCAGCCAAGCCCAGGGCCCCAGCCCCATGGCCAGCCTGTCCACCAGCAGCATGCGTCCCAGGGAGGGATTACCAGTCCTGGGGGATGACCCTCACCACACCTAGCCTGGCCATAATTGAACTGGCACAGGACCGGAGCTCCTCACTCAGAAAAACAACATTCCAGCTTCTCTGTTAGTGCTAGACCCAATCCACGAGTCCTGAAGTTCCATGCAAAGTTCAAAAGGTGAAACTTTGCAAGATAAATCCTCAACGAGGTATCGTATTTTAAAACTCTTAAAACAATTAAATGGAACTTAAATTCATGATTCTAAAATATTCAAAACAAAAAACAAAATCCAGCAGGCGATGGATATTCCAATAACACCAGTCATTTTTTAGATTCCAATAAAACCCAGACATGGACACTTATCAGCGGTTAGATCCAAGAGGGTAAGGAAAGTATGTGACCTGGACCAGAGCCTAAGAAAGCTAAAGACGACTAGTGACCAACCGGCTCTGCCACTCTCTGCCACTACCGGGTGGGCCATGGGAATGGAATCTGACCTCACATGACAAGAGCTGAGAGCCCCTACCGTACAGACAGTGGCCTGCCTGCCTGACCTTTCAAACGGGTCATTGATGGGAGCCTGAGGGGCTGGTCAGGCCTGGTCAATCAGACCTCTGTTCTCTGAATCACATCATGGGCACCAGGCCCAGAGTGGTGGTGCTGTGGCTGCCCCAACACCCTCCCTCCTAACTGTAACTGCCTGCTTTGTCTGCACCTGGCTTGGCCCTGCCTGCCTGATTCACTACCAGCAGTGGTGGTATGGACGGACCATGACAGGCAGACATGTAACTGCTACATGCTACATGACACAGAAATAGATTTCTAACTGGTTAAAGAAAGACCATCATCATCACGGGAGATAATGTAAGTAAGGCAGTCTGGTAACAAGATGTCGGTTCGCGTCTATTGACGATTCCAGCTCGACTTTGCTTTATGACAATTTTTGTGTTAATTATTACGTTGTTAGCTCAGAATGTTTGTGCAATAATTTCCTACGAACACTCGGATAATCAATCGGAAGCTACACACACTCAGTTTACCAGGTCTGGAATAGTACATGGGCTCCTGTTGCTCCTGGCCGAGATGACCTAAGGCAACGCCAGCAAAGAAGAAAGGGGGACTCAAAGCTAGGCTGAAAAAGCAGGCTACACGGCCTCCTCTTCCTAGTATGGAAAATAAACTTTGTGAACTCAGAGCATGGCTTTAATCGCAGAGGGTCATCAGGAAATGCTGTGTCTTGTTTTTCCTCAAATGTAGTTTACGAACAACACACTCGACTCTACAATTCAACCAAAATGATTTTCCATATTCCGAAAGGGTCGAATGGCGGCTTCTGGTAAGATTTGGGGGGAGCGGAATCTTTCCTCAAACAATTCCTGGTGTACAGTAGTTGAAAACATTGCGAGCTCCTGTTCACCTGACCAGGAGGTGCTAAAATGACAAAAGTTTTTTTCAAAAGTTTTTGACCAGGACAGGGCCAACCAGGTAGGATATAACCCCACCAACTTTGCCAAAGCACAGCCCCCACACCACTAGAGGGATATCTTTAACCACCAACTTACTATCCTGAGACAAGGCCGAGTTTTGCCCACAAAGACTCCTCCACGGCACGAACACGGGGGGCAACCCAGACAGGAAGATCACGTCAGCGACTCCAACCCACGCACCCCTTCTAGGGACGGCATGGAAGAAGACCAGTAAGCCAGTGACTCAGCCCCCGTAATAGGGTTTCAGGCGGTGAATCCCAGTGGAGAGAGGGGAACCGGCCAGGTAGAGACGGACAAGGGCGGTTCGTTGCTCCAGTGCCATTCCGTTTACCTTCACACTCCTAGGCCAGACTACACTCAATCATAGGACCTACTGAAGAGATGAGTCTTCAATAAAGACTTAAAGGTCGAGACTGCATCTCTCACATGGATAGGCAGACCATTCCATAAAAATGGAGCTCTAAAGGAGAAAGCCCTGCCTCCAGTTATTAGCTAAAAAATTCTAGGGACAGTAAGGAGACCTGTGACTTTAGCGTCCGTATGTACGGCAGGACCAAATGGGAAAGATAGGTAGGAGCAAGCCCAGGTGTAATGCATGGTAGGTTATCAGTAAAACCTTGAAATCAGCCCTAGCCTTAACAGGAAACCAATGTAGAGAGGCTAGCACTGGAGTAATATGATCATTTTTGGGGGGGTTAAAGTCAAGATTCTAGCAGCCGCATTTAGCATTGAATGAAGTATATTTAGTGCTTTATCCAAGTAGCCGGAAAGTAGAGCATTGCAGTAGTCTAATCTAGAAGTGACACAAAGCATGGATACATTTTTCTGCATCGTTTCTGGACAGAAAGTTTCTGATTTTTGCAATGTTTGTTACGTAGATGGAAAAAAGCTGTCCTTGAAACAGTCTTGATATGTTCGTCAATAAGAGATCAAGGTCCAGTGTAACGCCGAGGTCCTTCAGTTGTTTTTGAGACGACTGTATAACCAAGATTAATTGTCAGATTCAACAGAAGATCCCTTTGTTTCTTGGGACCTAGAACTAGCATCTCTGTTTTGTCCGAGTTTAAATGTAGAAAATTGAATTCGAGCCAATCAGTTGTGTTGTGTCAAGGTAGTGGGGGTATATAGAAGATTTGGTAAAAGACCAAGTTCATATTATGGCAAGAACTGCTCAAATAAGCAAAGAGAAACGACAGTCCATCATTACTTTAAGACATGAAGGTCAGTCAATAAGGACGTTTTAAAGAACTTTGAACGTTTCTTCAAGTGCAGTCGCAAAAACCATCAAGAGCTATGATAAAACTGGCTCTCATGAGGACCTCTGCTGCAGAGAATAAGTTCATTATAGTTTAGTTACAAGTCTCAGAAATTGCAGCCCAAATAAATACTACACATTTCATAGTTTTGATGTCTTCACTGTTATACTACAATGTAGAAAATAGTAAAAATAAAGAAAAACCCTTGAATGAGTAGGTGTCCAAACTTTTGACTGGTACGGTATGTGCAAATGCTGGACTGGCGCCAAAGTCAACACGGACTCATCCTTCATACAAAAATAACACTATTACTGTCTGGGCCTATTATGGTAGTGGGAATATTTAGTTAGTTGACGCAGATAGATCATTCAGGCCATGTACGTCATTCATGATGAGAATGTTAGCTAGCTAGCTAAATTAGAACATGTGATTAGAACCCGTTCGGCAAGCCATTTACTGCATTAACATTTCAATCCTCAGGGCATTACATTTACATAGTGGAGTGGGGGCTGTGCTTTGGCAAAGTGGGTGGGGTTATATCCTTCCTGTTTGGCCCTGTCCGGGGGTGTCCTCGGATGGGGCCACAGTGTCTCCTGACCCCTCCTGTCTCAGCCTCCAGTATTTATGCTGCAGTAGTTTATGTGTCGGGGGGCTAGGGTCAGTTTGTTATATCTGGAGTACTTCTCCTGTCCTATTCGGTGTCCTGTGTGAATCTAAGTGTGCGTTCTCTAATTCTCTCCTTCTCTCTTTCTTTCTCTCTCTCGGAGGACCTGAGCCCTAGGACCATGCCCCAGGACTACCTGACATGATGACTCCTTGCTGTCCCCAGTCCACCTGACCGTGCTGCTGCTCCAGTTTCAACTGTTCTGCCTTATTATTATTATTCGACCATGCTGGTCATTTATGAACATTTGAACATCTTGGCCATGTTCTGTTATAATCTCCACCCGGCACAGCCAGAAGAGGACTGGCCACCCCACATAGCTTGGTTCCTCTCTCGGTTTCTTCCTAGGGAGTTTTTCCTAGCCACCGTGCTTCTACACTTGCATTGCTTGCTGTTTGGGGTTTTAGGCTAGGTTTCTGTACAGCACTTTGAGATATCAGCTGATGTACGAAGGGCTATATAAATAGATTTGATTACATTTGATTACATTTACAGTTGAAATATATAGCCAATAAATGTTGTATTGAATAACAGTGTAATTTACATTATGGTTTAAGTAAGAAAACATTTTTGTAATGAACAGCTAGCGTGTGCTTGTCGTAACAGGCAGTACATTCTGATAACAAGCCAGAGAAAAGATATAGGAATCCCACTGGGCAATGGAGGAACGTATAACTCCTCACCCAGCAGACTGTCGACCAATCGCGTTCACATGGGCACGCTGTGTCACGTAGTTGCTGAGCCAATCGTCGTTTAATCCCTTCTCAAAGTCGGGGTGTATTGAGAAACCTGCCTATTTTTTATTTTATTTTACCTTTATTTAACCAGGCAAGTCAGTTAAGAACACATTCTTATTTTCAATGACAGCCTGGGAACAGTGGGTTAACTGCCTGTTCAGGGGCAGAATGACAGATTTGTACCTTGTCAGCTCGGGGGTTTGAACTCGCAACCTTCCGGTTACTAGTCCAATGCTCTAACCACTAGGCTACCCTTCCTCGAAATTACGCAACGCCCCGATTCCAAAGCTCTACGATATTAAAGAGAACAAGTTAATTAGGTCACATCTCTGAAAATATTTGCAATGTTGTACATTTTGTTGACGAAAATCATGCTAAAATTGGTATTTTGAGCTTGCGCCCAATTGACTCCCATACACTCCATGAAGGAGAGCTATCCTTGTCCCAGAATGTACCGTGCGGTCCATTGACTACACATGGGAAACATACACAATGGGCGTTAATACGATTCCAATGGAGATTCCCATCTCTCAAAATTATCTCTGAACAACCTCTAATTGCAAGGTTGCCATAAAGTGTTGCTTTACATGACCTTTGTTGTAAAGCAGTGTAGTGAATCTACTCAACACACAGTGACTGTTCCTGAGTGGCAGGGTTACAGTTTTGACTTGAATCTACTTGAAAATCTAAGGCAAGACTTAAAAATGGTCGAAAAGAAAAATTCTGAATAGAACCTAGGGCAAATATTGTACATCCAGGTGTGCAAAACTCTTAGAGACTTAACCAGGAAGACTCACAGCTGTGATCAATGTAAAATGTGATTCTTACATGTATTGACTCAGGGGTGTGAATACTTATGTCAGGTACACTGGACCCACTCCAATTTGCCTACCGCTCCAAAAGATCCACAAAAGATGCTATTTCCATCGCTATTCACAAAGCTGTGACAAATCTGGAAAAGAGGAACACCTATGTGAGAATGCAGTTCATGGACTTCAGTTCAGAGTTCAAAACTAATGTTCCCGCCACGCGAGACACCAAGCTCAGAGCCCTGGGTCTGGGCACCACCCTCTGCAACTGGATCCTGGACTTCCTGACAGGCAAGCCACAGGTTGCGAGGATTGGCAACAACGCCTTCTCCACACAGACTCTTAACTCAGGGGCCCACCAGGGGTGTGTCCTCAGCCCTCTGCTGTACTCATTTACATTTTTACTCCCGGTTCACCCACGACTGTCGCTTTGCACGACACCAACTCCACTACGTTTGCGACACTATGGTTGTAGGCCTGATAAGCAACAACGAGTCAGCCTATAGGGAGGAGGTAAGTGAACTATGTCATGACAACCTCTCCCTCAATGTCAGCAGAACAAAGGAGTTGATACAGGAAGCAGAGAAGGGAACATGGCCCGATCCACATCAACAGGACAGAAGCATCCACATTGAGGACTTGTCATGGACCAACACCACTCTTGTCAAGAGGGTGCAACAGCGTCTATACTTCCTAAGGCGGCTGAAGAAATTTGTCACGCCGCCCCGGGTCTCTCCGAATACTATCGCAGCGCCACAGAGCATCCTGACCGGTTGCACCACAGCCTGGTACGGACCTCCAGCGGGTGGTGAAGACAGCTCAGTACATCCCTGGAACCGTGCTCCCACCCATCCAGTACATCTACTTAACACGGTGCCTGAGGAAGGGCACGCAACATCGTCAAGAACCCAACACACAAGCTTCTCTCTCCCTTACCATCGGGTAGACGGTATCGGAGCATGAGGTCTGATAGAAACGGTCTCTGAGCCTGTTGGTATCTACAAGCCATCAGACTGCTGAACACTTGAACTGACCACCTGCTACGATTCTCTGCACCCTAGCACAAATGCGCACACACATAAATGCTGCTACCAGACTCTTATTATACCGCTCAATTTATACAAGTGCCCCCAATACACATGTAAATATTGGCACTTTAAATTGTGCCTTCCTGCATTATACTTATGCTACATTTACTTGTCTATTCTACTGCCATTTACTTTTTGTTCATATTCTTCTCTTTTTTATTTCTTATTGTTGTTGAAAAGGAACCTGCAAGTAAGCCTATAGTTGGACGATGTATACCATGTGTATCCTGTACATATGACTAATAAAACTTGACTAGTGCTGTGTAGAGGGGCTTTCACAATAAATGTGAGACAACATTACATTGTCTCTAAAAGGAGGAATTCAAGAGCAGACTTGAATCATTTTAACAATGCATTCAGTAAGTTTCATAACACAAGATGCTTCTGTGCCAGTGGCGGCTGGTGGGAGGAGCTATAGAAGGTCGGACTCATTGTCACGGCTGGAATGGAATCAATTGAACGGAGTCAAACGTGGTTTCCATATGTTTGATACCGTTTCATTAATTCCATTCCAGCCATTACAATGAACCTGTCCTCCTACAGCTCCTCCCACCAGCCGCCACTGTTCAGCACCATTCTACAGCATTGCCCGGGACCTTTGAGGTTAATGTCTAACGACTCCAGCTTACATCACACTGTCACACTTGTGTTTGCGTGTAACATAATAATACTACTAATAATAATATTAGTCCTACGCACTTCTCAGTAGTTGGTATTCGGACTAACCTTATGCAGGTGTGTAATGGGCTTTGCAGTCTTGGTTTCCTGAATACAGTCTTATGACTGGCACACACAGGACTCACACACTGCATTTGCACAGGCAGCCCAATTCTGATCTTTTCCCACAAATTGGTCTTTTGACCAATCAGATCTGCAAACGATTTGATAGTGTAAAAAATATCAGTATTGGGCTGCCTGTGTAAACGCGGGCTCAGTAAAACAACAAGCCCTGGCATTAAGCATGAGAGTTGATTTACAGTGAAAATCATGGTTTTATCTTGTTTAAGAAACACTATTGCTAAATCCACATTGCCATCAATAGGAATGTCTGTATGAACACTACTAGGGTAAAGGCTCAAGGCTACAACTGTTCCATTCCATCCAAATTGTTAAAAAAAGGCATTGGTAAAACAATATTCTTAAGGCTACAACTGTTCCATCGCAAAATGTCTCAGATGTCTAAAGCTCAAATTAGATCATAAAAAAAAGTTACTGCCCCCTTATACCACACACTGGACAGTGTGGTCTCTTCTCATACGGGTTCGGCACTAGGACAAAACTCTAGCTGACTTCTGTCCCATGGGCCATACTAAAAATGTACATGCCCAATCTCTGCTACCTCGCTGTGCTCCAATTCCATAGAACACCTCTGCAGAACGCATCTACAGGGATGATTCCCACCCGAGTTAAGCGTGCGTAAATGGAGCGTGCAATGAGCCCCAAAAGTATTGGGCCAGTGACAAAATGTTTTGTTGTTTTGAGTCTGTACTCCAGCACTATACAATACTATGAGGTTAAAGGGCAGTCTGATAGCTTTAAATTGAGGGTATTTTCATCCATATGGGGTGAACCATTTAGAATTTACAGCACCTTTGTGCATAGCCCCCCATTTAAGTGGACCAAAAGTATCGGGACAGATTCACTTTCATGTGTATTAAAGTCGTAAAAAGTTTAGTATTTTGTCCCATATTCATAGCAAGCAATGGCTACATTAAGTTAGATGCATACACATCATACCACCCCGCTCAAAAAATGAAAACCTCTCCTGTTATTGTAATGGTGAGAGGTTAGCATGTCTTGAGGTATGATATTTGTGCATCTGTAACTTTCTCAATCAACATTACTCACAATTCATTCAGGATTATCTGTAATCCTGGTAGCAACCACATTGACGTAGTGTTTAGAAACATATTCTACTCTTATTTACAATACAAGTGACCAAAATGACACAATACATTATTTCTCATTCATTTCTATTGCGCACAAAATAATCTGAAACAACCAAAACAAACAGCAAATGCTTCCAACACATTTGTAGTCACACAAGCTTAATGTCATTGCGTACTATGAATATGGGACCAAATACTTAAATTATACTTTATTATAAATAAATACATTTATCCCAATACTTTTGGTCCCCTAAAATAGAGGGAATATGTACAAAAAGTGTTGTGATTTCTAAACGATTTACCCCATATGGATGAAACTAAAGCTGACAGTAGTCTGCCCTTTAACCTCATAGTTATTGTATAATTTCAAATACAAAGTGCGAATAGCATGCTTTTCACCCACTATTCGGTCGGGGTCGAGATCTACAAAATGAAGGTGTGGCGGAGGTGTCTACATGTACGCTGTATTCTGACCTTGACTTAATACCTTCATAATGCAACCACATTTACGCGTGAGGAAACCATCATTTTTTTTGGTGTAACATGGCACCGACAGATATGGCAGCTCTGCTTCAAGCTCCTAAGCAACTTCGTAGTATTTAGTTATGTGTTTTTATGTAATGCTGTTCATTGACCATAGTGCTCTCCAAGCTCATCATTAAACTCAGGGCCCTGGGTCTGAACCCCGCCCTGTGCAACTGGGTCCTGGACTTCCTGACGGGCCACCCCCAAGTGGTGAAGGTAGGAAACAACACCACTTTGCTGACAGGGGCCCCCACAAGGGTGCGTGCTCAGCCCCCTCCTGTACTCCTCTGTTCACCCATGACTGGGTGGCCAAGCATGCCTCGAACTCAATCGTCAAGTTTGAAGACGACACAACAGTAGTAAGCCTGAATAACAACAATGACGAGACAGCCTACAGGGAGGAGATGAGGGCCATGGGAGAGTGGTGCAAGGAAAATAACCTCTCAACATCAACAAAAGGAGCTGATTGTGGACTTCAGGAAACAGCAGAGGGAGCACGACCCTATCCACATCGACGGTACCGCAGTGGAGAAGGTGGAAATCTTCAAGTTCCTCGGCGTACACATCACTGACGATGTGAAATGGTCCACCCACAAAGACAGTGTGGTGAAGAAGACGCAACAGTACCTCTTCAACCTCAGGAGGCTGAAGAAATGTATCTTGGCCCCTAAGACCCACAAACTTTTACAGATGCGCAATTAAGAGCTTCCTGTCGGGCTGTATCTCTGCCTGGTACGGCAACTGCACTGCATCACAGTAGGCAAACTACCTGCCCTCCAGGACACCTACAACACCCAATGTCACAGGATGGCTAAAAAGATCATCAAGGACATCAACCACCCGAGCCATGGCCTGTTCATCCCACTATCATCCAGAAGGCGAGGTCAGTACAGGTGCATCACAAATAGAACTGAAAGATTGATTACATTGAGATTGAAAAAATGCTTCTGACTTAAATAGCCATCACTAGCCGGCTTCCATACGGTTATGCAACCCTGCACCTTAGAGGCTGCTTCCCTATATACATAGACTTGGAATCGCTGGCCACTTTAATAATGGAACACTAGTCGCTTTACTCACATTTGTGAACTCATCAAAAAAAAGCAGCGTCCCCTTTTCAGGACCCAGTCTTTCAAAGAAAAAAATAAAATCCAAATGACTTCACAGAGCTTCATTGTAAAGGGTACACGGTTTCCCATGCTTGTTCAATGAACCAGAAACAATTAATTAACATGCACCTGTGGAATGGTCATTAAGGCACTAACAGCTTACAGACGATAGGAAATTAAGGTCACAGTTATGAATATTGTCCTAAGTTGAGAGTCCTTTCTACTGAGTTTGAAAAACGCCAAAAGAAAGATTCCCAGGGTCCCTGCTCATCTGTGTGAATGTGCCTTAGGCATGCTGCAAGGAGGCATGAGGACTGCATATGTGGCCAGGGCAATAAATTGCAATGTCCGTACTGTGATACGTCTAAGATAGTGCTACAGGGAGACAGGGTGGACAGCTGATCGTCCTCGCAGTGGCAGACCACGTGTAACACCTGCACAGGATCAGCAACAATAACTGCCCGAGTTACACCAGGAATGCACAATCCCTCAATCAGTGTTCAGACTGTACACAATAGGCTGAGAGAGGCTGGACTGAGGACTTGTAGGCCTGTTGTAAGGCATCACAGGCAACAACTTCGTCAATAGGCACAAACCCACCATCGCTGGAGCAGACAGGACTGGTAAAAAGTGCTCTTCACTGACGAGTCACGGTTTTGTCTCACCAGGGGTGATGGTCGGATTCACGTTTATTGTCGAAGGAATGAGCATTACACCCGAGGCCTGTACTCTGGAGCGGGATCGATTTGGAGGTGGAGGGTTCCGTCATCGTCTGCGGCACCGTGTCACAGCATCATCGGACTGAGCTTGTTGTC
The DNA here is from genome assembly GCF_023373465.1 of Oncorhynchus keta. Lineage (NCBI taxonomy): Eukaryota > Metazoa > Chordata > Actinopteri > Salmoniformes > Salmonidae > Oncorhynchus > Oncorhynchus keta. Next base: position 28,655,319 of record NC_068435.1, on the reverse strand, counting down.
ATTGCAGGCAATCTCAACGCTGTGCGTTACAGGGAAGACATCCTCCTCCCTAATTTGGTACCCTTCCTGCAGATTCATCCTGACATGACCCCTCAGCATAACAATGCCACCAGCTATTCTGCTCGTTCTGTGCGTGATTTCTTGCAAGACAGGAATGTAAGTGTTCTGCTATGGCCAGCAAAGAGCCCGTATCTCAATCCAATTGTGCACGTCTGGGACCTGTTGGATCGGAGGGTGAGGGCAAGGGCCAGTCGCCCCATAAATGTCTGGGAACCTGCAGGTGCCTTGGTGGAAGAGTGGGGTAACATCTCACAGCAAGAACTGAAAAATCTGGTACAGTCCATGAGGAGGAGATGCACTGCAGTACTTAATGCAGCTGGTGGCCACACCAGATTCTGACTGTTACTTTTGATTTTGACCCCCCCCTTCGTTCAGGGGCACATTACATTTTTGTTAGTCACATGACTGTGGAACTTGTTCAGTTTGTATCTCAGTTGTTGAATCTTTTTATTTTCATACAAAAGATTTACACATGTTACATTTCCTGAAAATAAACTCAGTTGACAGTGGGAGGATGTTTCTTTTTTGATGAGTTTATATACTGTATTCTACTCTACTGTATTTTAGCCAATGCCACTGTATTTTAGTCAATGCCATCTAAGATGTATATATTTCTTAATTCCATAATTTTACTTTTAGATGTGTGCATTGTGAATTGTTTTTAGATTCTACTGCACTGTTAGATAGTACTGCACTGTTGGAGCTAGGAACTAATTTTGCTACACCAGCAATAACATCTGCTAAATATGTTTGTGTAACCAATAAAATTGGATTTGATTTGAATGAGGTTGCACAAAACTGCCAGTTCCAAGCAGCAAAATCACCTTTACTTTTCCCGATAAAAATATCAGCTAGGTAAATGAATATTCCTTTTGGAGAAGGGGATTGTAAATGCACATTGTTTTAGATGATTTTTCCTTATGAACCCTGGAGACAAACATGAAACCAAACTGAAAATCGTATCAAAATGACATGTATGGTGGCCCCTTTTCCACAGTGAAGTAGGCTATAAATAGCTGTGCCGTTATCGAGAATTTTTATTGTGTTCCCTCATAATTTATGTGGATGCAATTTAGAGCCGAGTAGAGCTCTAAGCTGACCTTTTTTTACAAGAAGTACATGTGTGCCTAAGTTGAAAAATGTAGGTGCACAAGGAAATTTAGGAGAACAATGAAAAATATTTGGAGGTATTAAAGCTAGGTCCCTTCATTTTTCAATGCGCACTGGTGTTCCTAAATAAACATTCGTACAGAAAAATATTTAGGCACATATGCGAGTAAAATGGTCGCACTGTAAAGCCCTGACAAGTTAGACTAACGTTGTGCAATAATTTGGGACATGAATCCTATTTGAATCATTATGGAACTCTGACCACAAAGCAGGTTAAACCTGGTGCCTGACGCATGGTTCACGACAACTGGACCATTGTCATACAGCTCCATGATTAGTGAGGATTAGGGGAGATTTATAGGACCATTGTTCAACCCTTATTTAAAAAAATGTTTGACCTTCCAATATTTCATGGCTTGAACTTGAATATGACAAATTTCAGGATGAATGAATCAACTCTTTTTGAATAATCAATATATTTGGTGCGTAAAGGCTCTCCAAACCAGTTTTCCCCCCCTACTAACCCTAAAATATGCTTAAATAATCTACAAAATGAGTATTTTTTAAATCTACCAGTTGTTGCTGAAATGGAGACGAATATGTATTTATTTAGATGGATTTCTTTCATTGATCCATATATTCTGAACCCGTTCTTTCAATATATTCTAGTCTGTCAACAAAATTATAATTAGAAGGTACACCGTATTTATAGGGATGGCTTAAGATAAATGTACTGAAACCACACAAGAAAATCTGTTGGTCAACAAGTGGGAGGTTTTTCAGCGGTTGAATTAAAGATGCAATATGTAACTTTTCACAGAAATGTGTGTTATAGAGCCGTCCTTCTCATCGAAAGCAAGTCTACGAAGCGGTAGATCTATTCTATGCTTACCATTCTTACCTTAGGTGTTTGCCTTTTGTGCTTCAAACGGCTGAAAATACATGATTTCTGGTTATGGAAAATATATTTCACAGCGATTTAGATGGTGCAATGATTCTCTACACTATACTAACTTGCTTGTTTTGTCACAAAGAAATAACAAACTATTCACATTTTAGCCACCCGGAAAAGGCAGAGGAAATGCATCTTTAAATGCATTCAGTGCACGAAAGGTACATCCTGACCCAGCTCTTCAATTAGGCAATAATAAATCCATGTCCTGGTTGTCCACATGATTGAAGAAAATAACTTGACTGACTCCTAAAACAAAGTAACATGCATATTGCAGGTTGTGAGCTCGGTGCAAGGATAGGATAGTCAGAACAGGCTACATTTTTATCCGACTGTCCCTTTAAGGAAATTAAGTCTACTTCAGCTGTTTGTGCTGAGAGAAAAGCTTTTTCAGCAAAATGGAGATAAAAGGAAAATGCACAAACATGAAAAAGAATCCTTTTACTCTGACTTCAGTGGGAGTGACATTTAGAGAGCACTTCTTACGGAGAAATATGTTCCTATCACCATCAACATCATGGTTGACCATTATTCTACTCATAGGGATGGGGAACAGACACTTTTGGGAAAGATAAAATCCTGTGAACAGCCTGAGTTCACACAACCCGAAAAGGGTGTTTAACCCAAAAATTGCTGGGAGCATATTTAGAGAGAGTGACTTTTTAAAATGATTATTACAGGAGATGACATCCTACAGACTAATGGAGAAGTGTAATCCCTCACCCACATACCATCCCACTCTAGTGCAGCTAAACTAAGCCAAACCACAAGCGACACTCCTGCATGCCACCAAGGCTCTTACTGTACATCCAGCCAAGGAGATTGATTTGGTGGTAAACATCATGTATGTCATGGAAAAACATTATAAAACCACGTTGCTAAACGATTTTCAGATGGCAAAAAGATGCTCTAGTCTGCTAATCTAGACAAGAACGACATCCCCTTCCATGTTCCTTTCCCTCCCAATCTGTACATCGGGACCTAACCAGCAAACCGCAAACATTCCCAGAACATTAGCTAAGATTCCCATTAAGTTATAGTTAGGGTTTTACCGAACATTAGGATGAGAACATTAAAAAAAATAGTTTTTTAAAATATTTCAAGAAATGTTTTAAATTAAACATCCATGGAATGTTCTAACATTCACTAAAATGTTGTGCACAAGATCTGTAACAGCCACCACAGAAGATTCCCCAAAACAAGCATGGCACTTGCAATGCCAGGATAGTGGGTTCGATTCCCAGGATCACCCAGGCGTAAAATGTATGCACGCTTGAAATGTGTGCGCGCAACGATATGGGACAGTTCTTGCAACATCAGGCATGTATAATGTTGTGCACGAGAACATCTGCCACAACCTAACGAATGTTCTGAGAACTTTCACAGAGCCATGGCACCTTATTCCCTATACACATGTTGAAGCACAGTAGTGTACCAAATAGGGAATGGGAAGCAATATGGGATGCAACCGTGAAGTTAGTGCTCCGTTTCTTACCGATGAAGGGGATGGAATCGAGGGATTCGTCCAGGTTGCTGGAGGAGCAGGTCTGGTGCTTTTCCTGCTTCTCGCTCAGCCGCCGCATGTGCATCTCCCGCCGCGCATCATTGGGCAGCCAGCACACCGCACCCGCTGCCGGTTCCGAGCTGTCGTCCTCGTTCACCGCCAGGATGTAGGAAGGGTGGCGTAGGGGACTGGGATTCTTCCCCGACCCAGGAGGCTTCTCCCTGAGCACCACGCCTGACTCGGAGGCTGAGGGGCAGCGCCCGTTCACTTGGGGCTCTGGGCGAGGGTGCTGGTAAGAGGTTTTGAAAATCCCAGGCTTCTGTGGTCTCTGATGGGGAGCAGAGAGGGAAGAGGACCTACGGCCAACCACCGCTGCCACCTGTCTCCCTGGCACCTCCCCTGGTTGCTGCATGGTCTCTGCCGATCCCCTACTCTGGCTCACATGGTTCACACCTTTGACACCAGCTCTTTCATCAGTGTTGGATTGCTCCAAGCTTAGATTCTTCCCCAGATGAGAGGGTCTGTCTTTGAGCATGTTAGGGGCACTGTGAGGCTGGTGCTGCTCTGGTCCTGTAGTGTGGAGGGCAGGGTTAGACATTGGCCCCACCCGGAGACTGTCCCTACCGTATCCTGCAGGAGGTCGATGGTGGGCAGCCTGTTTGGAGAGGCTCTGCCTGCTTGGGCATGTACCCTGGTCCGCCCTGCTACCGTAGCCCCGTCTGTCCACCATGGGACGGCCCAGATTGACAGGGTCCACATAGTCAGAGGAGCGGGCCCGGGCCTTGTGGGTAAACTCATCCTGGGACACGCTACGAGGGGGCCAGTTCCTGGGGTGGACCCCCCGCTCCGCCACACTCATACGGTCCTGGGAAGAGCTGCGAGGGGGCATGTGGTGGAAAGGGGGCGGGGGTCCGTGGTAGGCACGGTCGTGGGAGGTGCTCCTGCGTCGGAGACCCTTGGGGTCGGGCCCCCAGCCCCCTCGGGGGATGTAGTGGGTGGAGTTGAAGGTGTTCTGACTGGCGGCTCGCAGGCTGTCTAGTCTCTCCTGGATGGTCCGGCTGCCGTATGCATGGATACCCTTGTTGTCGATGTACTCCCTGTACGTCTGGTACGTCCGCCAGTCGATGTTTTGGTGAGAGCCGGGGTTGGGGGAGTTTGAGTTGGGTGGGTAGTGGGGTGGTGGGGCGCCATAATTGAGGCGGCTCGCACCAGAGGGGTAGATGTCTGTTTTCCGTGGCACGGGGTAGTGGGACACAGACCCAGGTCGCCCTCTGATGATGCCAGGGTCAGAGGGCCCTACCAGGCCGTACTCTACTCTATGAGCTGGTCCCATATGGCCCAGTTCTGGAGGAACTACCACAGTCCTCACGCTGTTGTTGCGCATGCATGCTACAGTCAGGGATTTGGAGTACGGGTGTGCAGGAGGAGGGGACGGGGGCATGGGGATCTCTATGCGGTACCCCAGGTCGGGTGGTGGTGCCCCCACATGCCCCCGGCATGCTCCCTGTACCCCCACCGGGGAGGGGGTCTCTGTAGCCTGGGCCATCCCCGGGGGCTTACAGTCTACTCGGGGGTAACATATGGGGGGAGGTTCGGGGATGTGACGGGCAATTCCACTGTAGGCACTGCGGCCTCGGAGGTACGCATCCTGGGAGTAGGCCTGGAGCGAGAAAGAAGAGAGAAAAGGGTGAGATACAACAACGGTGTCCTCTGGTTCAAGTCCTAACCATTCCCCTTGGCCCTAACCATGCCCCTTGGCCCTAACCATGCCCCTTGGGCCTAACCCTTCCCCTTGGGCCTAACCCTTCCCCTTGGGCCTAACCCTTCCCCTTGGGCCTAACCCTTCCCCTTGGGCCTAACCCTTCCCCTTGGCCCTAACCCTTCCCCTTGGGCCTAACCCTTCCCCTTGGGCCTAACCCTTCCCCTTGGCCCTAACCCTTCCCCTTGGCCCTAACCCTTCCCCTTGGGCCTAACCCTTCCCCTTGGCCCTAACCCTTCCCCTTGGCCCTAACCCTTCCCCTTGGCCCTAACCCTTCCCCTTGGCCCTAACCCTTTAATGTTTGCAGATTTGTAAACTACTCCACAATGCTTATATCTAGACTTGACCCTTCAGATCTGAAAACATCAGAGTTAGGGCAAATGGGAAGGGAGCAAAATAGGGTGAGCACGTGTGTCATATTCAACATGGCATCTCTAAACGATGGTAAAGAACTGTGGTAGTGAACGTTGAATAATGCTAGGTGACGTGTGTATGATTAGGAAAGGCAGGCGGACAGGGAGCAGCATGTTGCAGTGTGAGAGTGTGGAGGCGTGTAGCAAGTCAGGAGAGTCACTAGCGCTCATCTGCTCGCTCCATATTTAGAAAGCTAGTTCTCTGGGTACCGCTCACTACGCAACGAGAGCATGCTGTGCTGCCGCACTGTGCACACACCCACATAGAAGACTGGAAACACATTCCAAGGTGGATTTAAGCAATGAACACTTGTGGGTTAAAGTAATGAACACCTGTATTGTACACACAGGGGGGAAACACAGCAAAAAATAGCATGACATCCACTGTCAAAATAATTGGCAAAACGGTCTTGAGCAAATGATCCAATGATGAAATTATTTTTTCAAGGAACTTGATTTCTACTCATTTCTGTTATCGTGTCAGATCACACAGAAACAGTCCTATTCTGTCCAACCCTACTGAGTAGCCAGCCAGCGGGAACAGCTAGTCAGGTGATCTGTGATTGAATGGAGTGGACAAGAAGCAACAGATGTGTTGGAAGAAAGAAGGAAAGAGAGACTGGCATGCAAGACCTAACAGTGACACACAGGAAGGTGGCCTATCTGTTTGGTTTAGCCACCTTCTGGCTGACAGCACTGGCACTGTTCGAGCGAGGTCTGAGACTTACAGAAAAAGAGGGGGGCAGAGGAAGCCCAGCACCTACAACAGTTCTCGCCACACTAAACCTAACCTCCGCTCTCATGTTCCCAGACAGCTTAACACAAACGTTAGCTCAACCCTCCTTCAGCGGCACGCCGGCAGACGACGATCACACATGCATAGATTCCATAGTGGTAGATTCCGTACGGCTGGCTGAGCAGCCTTCGTCCATTTATCAAACGCCATTTCATATGCATTTCCTGTTTGCCTTGCACCTAGCAAGCACACAGAAAATAACACGTCACAATTGGTTGGACTTTAAACCCAACCTGGTGTCGTATTACGATTATTACGTAACACTATGCAAGTTTTTACTGTATGTACAATCAGTTCTATAAATGCTTGCCCCTCCCTTCAACAATAGCTAGAAGTCGCTCTGGATAAGAGCGTCTGCTAAATGACTTAAATGTAAATGTAAATGTAGTGGAACGTTCCGGGGCCAAGGCCTTTATCACTGGCTTCGTCCGAAATGGCACTCTAGTCTCTATGTAGTGCACCCCTTTTGACCAAAGTCATAGCACCCTATTCCCTATATTGTGATCTACTTTTGATCAATACTACTTCACTATATAGGGAATAGGGTGCCATTAAGGACGTAGGCAGGAATAGATGGCTTGCAGGATCAGAAAGGGGCGAGGCTCCAAGGTGCCAGCTCTGTCTGCCGCCTCATCTAACAGGTACTGCGGGCACGGTGAATCACTGCCTACCTGCCCGTAGCTAAGGGCAACATAGCAACAATTAGCCGACTAACATGGCAATCGAATAAATGACACAGCTATGCAAGAACAGTACATTACATCAAAACGAAAACACACATTACAAAGGAAAAAGGAGACGGGGAAACAACATGCAGAGTGATTGTTCTCCTCCCTGCTGTTGCTTACCAGATCAGTGGTCTCCAGTGTATAAGGCTGCCGTTACAGCAGGAGAGAAAACGTGAGCAGTGAGAGGCGGCAACCATGGGAGAGAAGAAGAATGGGGAAAAGGCTAGCAAGCAGAGAAAATAACACGCATCATAAAAAAAGAAGAGAGAACAGATCGCCGCTGGAGAAAGAAGAGTTTGCCTGGAACGCCGACGCCAGGGCTCGAGTCGAAGCGCAAAAAATCCATCATAGCGGCGGCATCGAGAGAGAAAGGAAAAAGGGAGCCAACGTCGGCCGTGGCAGGACTGTCATATTAGCGACGCCACCTGCGTGAGCCAGTCTGTCCTGGACGAGGTGTAGGTGTCAGGAGAAGAGGAAGCCTGCTGCCTTCCACAGCTCTGGGAGTTCTCCATCTCTCTGCTGCTCCCTCCATCTGACTGCAGCAGCCAGGTGACACCACTCAATGAATGAACTGCTGCCTCCACTCTCTGTCCCTGGCTCTCTCTCAATCCCTTTGGTATCGCTCACATGACAGAAGCAGTTGCTGTACTATACATTCAGCTCAGATGCTGCTACTGCCCCTCCCCTCCTGCTCCCTCTCCCTCCCTCTCCTCCTCTCAGCAGCATCAACCTGTTCACAACACCGAGGCAGTCAGCTGACTACAGCTGGTTTGATGATATATTGCTTCAGGACCTCCCTCATTCCTTCCCCGGCTCCCTCACTCAGACGCTCTCTCATGCTAAGCCAATGATGTTACTACTGTTGACATGTAACACTGTAACTTGTTTCCAGGCAGCCTGTGTGTGTATGAGGGTCTCTCCTTCAGGCTATAATGTCAGTCACCCAGCGAGCCGCGGTGCTAATCTTCCAGCTCCGGCTAACAGCCCCAGTCTGGACGGCTACATCAGGAGCTCGTTACGCTCTGGTAGCCAAGCAGCGTGGACCGGTGTCCGCTAGCTAGCAACAGATGTGCAACACAGTTCATGAAAGGGGAGGAGGGAGGGAGAAGAAAAGCGGGGGATGGGAAGAGGGAGAGGGCTGAGCCGATGGGGATGGAGAAAAGGAAAGAGGAGGGTAGCGGGGGAGAGGAAGCAAAGGGAATAGGGATGTTTACAAGCTCTGCTTTTTTAGGATGACGCATACCAGCTTGAAGGCATCAGGCACTGAAGTGTTAACAGGCTTTCTGTGAAACATCTTAACAGGCCATTTCACCCATTGTAAGAACCAACACCCCCTCCCCCACTGTGTGAGTACTACTCTTTCTGTTACTTGTACACATTATGTTCATTACGCAGAGAACTGAGTTCCTACTGAATCTCAGCAGAATACATAGCAAGCACCTCTAGTTGCCAGTAGCTAGTGCGCATGAAAAGTTAATGATGAGAGTGGAGGCACAACCAGGTTACTAGCTTAGAGGCAATGTAATTTAGGCTTCCTTCAACTGCACTCAAATCACAGATACACAGGGAGACATGTAAGGCGGCAGGTAGCCTAGTGTTTGGAGCGTTGGCCCAGTAACCGTAGGTTGCTAGATCGAATCCCTGAGCTGACATGCTAATATTCTGTCGTTCTGCCCCTGAACAAGACAGTTAACTCACTGTTCCTAGGCAGTCATTGTAAATAAGAATTTGTTCTGAACTGACTAGCCTAGTAAAATAAAAGGTTAAATAAATAAAAAATTATATAAAAAGGCAAGACTTGTCTGCACCGCAGGAACAGCTAGAGAGAGAGAGGGGAAGGAAGGTGAAGGTGAGAGAACGTCCATGAGACTGGCTGCCAAAAGCACACTCCCACAATGTGACTAGGTAGCTTCATTTCATTTCCTACAGTCACTGCATCAGAAAAATGTGATAATGCAAATTTGCTAACCGAGTCAGCTCTTAATAATAACCTGAAAGGCCCCTGGCATCAACTGATCTCCATTTGACATCAGCCTATTTCTGCCTGCCCCCTGTGCTAAATTAAAATAAAATGGCAGCACAATGCAAGCTGAACCTCACAGCCTCTCTGCTCAGCCCTGGTGGCACAAAGATCAAGCTCAACTATTTATATCTGACACAGATTTTTCGCTCAATGCCCCCATGGCCAATAACTTCGTAATCTCTCTCAAGCTAATCTGTGCTACGAGAGACAGGGAGTGGCCACAGCCTTCGGTAAGGTAAACATTCCAACACAAGCCGGTGTTAATAGGCTCAGCATTTATATAATAGAGGTGGATTCATTGAGCTGATGGGAATTTTGTGCTACAGTTGACAATAGGCTAGGTGTGACCGGGCAACTAGGGTGGCACCTGTGTTAACACAGCCTGGCTTTCTCAACAGCACTGTACAGAGATGGTATGCATTAACATGAACTGGCACCACCTTAATTATTGCGTGTGGAGTTCAGAGTTAGTAAGAGAACTCATCTTTACATTTGTCCAATATACACTGAACAAAAATATAAATTAAACATGTAAAGTTCTGGTCCCACGTTTCATGAGCTGAAATAATAGATCGCAGAAATGTTCCATACGTACAAAAACCATTTCTCAATTTTTTTGCACACGTTTACATCCCTGTGTTAGTGAGCATTTCTCCATTGCCAAGATAATCCAGCCACCTGACAGGTGTGGCATAGTGTATCAAGAAGCTAATTAAACATGATCATGGCCTCCTGAGTTGCGCAGCGATCTAATGTGTTACTACAGACCCAAGTTCATTTCCCGGGCTGTGCCACAACCGGCCGTGGCTGGGAGTCCCATAGGACTGCACACAATTGGCGAAGCTTCGTACGGGTTAGGGGAGGGTTTGGCCGATAGGGCTTTACTTGGCTCATTGCTCTCTAGCGACTAATTGTGGCGGGCCGGGTGCCTGCGGGCTAACCCCGGTCGCCAGTTGAACTGTGTTTCCTCACTTTGGTGAGGCTGGCTTCCGGGTTAAGCTGACTGGTGTTAAGGAGCGAGGTTTGGCGGGTCATGTTTTTGAGGACACGACTCCACCTTCGCCTCTCCTGAGCCCGTTGTTGAGTGGCAGCGATGAGACAAGATCGAAAATTGGGGAGAAACGGGTATATTAAAAAATTAAAAAACAGCCTGCACCTTGTGTTGACAATAAAAGGCCACTAAAATGTGCAGTTGTCGTAACATAACACAATGCCACAGATGGCGCGTGCAATTGGCTTGCTGACTGCAGGAATACCCACCAGAGCTGTTGCCAGAGAATTGAATGTTCAGTCGCTCTACCATAATCTGCCTCCAACATCGTTTTAAAGAGAATTTGGCAGTACATTGGCCTCAAAACTGAAGACCACGTGTATGTGTCATGTGGGCGAGAACAGAGTGCCCCATGGTGGCGGTGGGGTTATGGTATGAGCAAGCATAACCTATGGACAACAAACACAATTGCATTTTATCGATGGCAATTTGAATGCACAAACACTGTGACAAGATCCTGAGCCCCATGTTTTTAAGGTACCTGTGATTAACAGATGCATATCTGCATTCCCATTCATGTCAATTTCATAGATTAGGGCCTAATAAATGCATTTCAATTGACTGATATGAACTGTAACTCAGTAAAAATCCAATTGTTGCATGTTGCATTTTTATTTCTGTTCAGTGTAATTTTAGGAGTAAACATTTGCTTAACATGTCACATAATAAGTTGCATGGACTCACTGTGTGCAATAAGTGTTTACATAATTTTTAAATGACTAACCCATCTCTGTACCCCACACATACAGATAATTGTAACGGTCCTTCAGTCGAGCAGTCAATTTCAACCACAAAGAACAATAATGTTTTCCAATGCCTCGCAATGTCGGCCACGTACATTTTTTTTTAAAGCAGACATTGAATATCCATTTGAGCATCCACCAGACAAGTGTGGCACATCAAGAGGCTGATTAAAGAGCATGATCAGTACACATGTACACCTTGTGCTGGGGAAAATTACAGGCCACTCTAAAATGCGCAGTTGTCACAACACAATGCGGCAGCGTAGCCTAGTGGTTAGAGCGTTGGACTAGTAACCGGAAGGTTGCGAGTTCAAACCCCCGAGCTGACAAGGTACAAATCTGTCGTTCTGCCCCTGAACAGGCAGTTAACCCACTGTTCCCAGGCCGTCATTGAAAATAAGAATATGTTCTTAACTGACTTGCCTGGTTAAATAAAGGTTAAAAAAAAAAAATAATAAATTAAATGCCAAAGATGTTTTGAGGGACCCTGCAGGAATGTCTACCAGAGCTGATGCCAGAGAATGGAAGGTTAATTATTCTGCTTTAAGCCGCTTCCAACATCATTTTAGAGAATTTAGCAGTACGTCCAACCGGCCTCACAACCACAGACCAGACCACATGTAACCACTCCAGCCCATGACCTTCACATCTGGCTTCTTCACCTGCGGGATCGTCTGAGACCAGCCACCCAGACAGCTGATAAAACTGTGGGTTTGCTATATATAGAATTTCTGCACAAACTGTCAGAAACTGTCTCAGGGAAGCTCATCTGCATGCTCGTCGTCTTCCCCTGACTGCCGTTTTGGTGGATTAATTGACTTCAGTCGGCAAATGCTCACCTTCAATGGCCACTGGCAAGCTGGAGAAGTGTGCCCATCATGGAAGAATCCGTTTCAACTGTACCGGGCAGACGGCAGACAGCATGTAATGGCATCTTGTGGGCAAGTAGTTTGCTGATATCAACGTTGTGAACAGAGTGGACCATGGGGTTATGGTATGGGCAGGCATAAGCTACGGACAATGAACACAATTGCATTTTATCAATGGAAATGTTAATGCACAGAGATACTGTGATTAGATCCTGAGGCCCATTTTCGTTCCATTCATCCACTGTGAGGCATCTGTTGCTCAAACTAGACACTAATGTACTTGTCCTCTTGCTCAGTTGTGCACTGGGACCCCCCACTCTTTCTATTTTGGTTAGAGCCAGTTTGCGCTGTTCTGTGAAGGGAGTAGTCTGAGGCAAGATAATGAGATGTTTCTAACTTATTGAGGGAATAAATTATTTAGGATGTAAGTGGCTGGGTACTGGCCTAAATGCATGCATAAACTACAGCATGCTACAGACTGGGCCTTGGTTGCTTCCTGCCGGTGTCCGGGTCTCTCACCCACTATGTCCTGCAACAGAGCTCCGCATCAGACATGCTCGTGACAGGCAGACCCCAGGTTGGCTCCTTCACGGTTAGGCTTGGGCGGTATCCACATTGTCATACCAACCTTGTGCCACATCGGGATAATCGGTAATACCGGCACTAAACACAAGTGGCGCTGTTTTCAAACCCCACTAACCCTTTGTAATGCGAACATTAGCAATGCTACAAGTGTGTGCGCGCGCGTGTAAGTGCGTTCACGTGGTGTGTTTGTTTAGTATGTGTGTGAGTGAGTGTGTTTATTTATGACTTTGTTGTTTGCATTTCTCAAAGTGACCCTTCCAGTTCCCAGAATGAGGCCAGCCCTGCAGCAGAGAAGAAGTAGCAGCACTTGGAGGGGACCGGGTGTGGTGGCCTGGTTAGGAGGCCCAGATAGAGCACTCTGAAGGGAGAGGGTTTCACCCTCCCCTCTGGAGCAGTACTGCGGTCCCCGCACACACACCCTTCACAGAGAAACTAGAGCAGCTTTCTAAGCCTTGATCACATAAATAGCGACTAAGTTGATGTAGAAGTGGAAATAGGGTCTACTTCTGTTTTACAGTGGGCAAATTTAGGAAGAGATTAAATCAACGGAGTAATGATCTTTAAAAACTAACCAGCTGCAGTATGTCTTCATCTCTTGGCATCACGCAGAGTTTAAGAAAGGCATCACTGTAAAATAACAGATAAAGTCAAACATTGTAAACTTCAACAGACCAGCAGGAAATCAGTCACTGACAACAATGGGAAATATTAATATTTGAGTGCTCACCTGTTTTGGATCAAGGCTATGACCTGAGAGTACGTTTTCCCAATGATACTTTCTTCATTTACCTTTACTATCCGGTCTCCTGTTGACAATAAGAAAGCGTTTAAAAGATGAGATATGTAACTTTTTGGGCGACGCAACCAAATTCACATAGAAAAGTGAGTTATAGATCTGTCACTCTCATTGTAAGCAAGTCTAAGAAGCGGTAGATCTGTTCTGTGCTCTAGTTCTATGCTTCCCCATTCTGAAGATCTGTTTTTGCATCTTTTACTTTTGGGTTTGTCTACAAGTTTCAAACAGTTGAAAATACAATATTTTTAGTTGAATGAAAAAATAATATTTCACACTGGTTTAGAGATGGTACAATGATTCTCTACACATTCCATTGCTTGTTTTGTCATAAACTTAAATTAGGTGAACTATTTGAATTTTAGCAATCAGGAAATGGCAGAGCAATTTCTGCATATTGCACCTTTAATGTTAGACTGGTAGCTAATACGTGAAATGGTGTTAATGGCAGGTATGTGTGAGAGTGTGTGCGCGCTTCTCTGTTTGAAAACCCATTGGAGGAAAAGGTCAGAGGGGAGGGACCTCTGGCTTTCTTATCCAATGGTTTTTGAGAAGGAGACAAAGAGAGGACGCGAGGAGTAGGCAATTGAGATATTCCCTATGTGTCTTTGAAGAGATGAACCTGTGCTGGTAGGTAGTAAAAGGCAGCGTCCCTGCTAGGCTGACGGTCAGAATAGCAGAGGAAACAGCTTTGATCAGTCACCTGATATGAGTTTACAGTAACTGAGTGCCTGAGGCAGCTGAGCTCTGTGCCTCTACTAACCCTCCACAAAAAGGAAACACAGAAAACTACACCCAGTATACTACATTCAGGTGAAAACAAATCATTATGTACAGCCCTATATATTTATTTATTTTGATCTCTTTTAGTCCCCATTTGGACTAATCTTCCAAGAGTCCTTAAACATACATAAATATGCACAGTGTATAAAACATACAGAACACATTCCTAATATTCCCTCAGAACAGTCTCAATTCGTCAGGGCATGGACCACAAGGTGTGGAAAGCGTTCCAGAAGTATGCTGACCCATGTTGACTGCAATGCATCCTACAGTTGTGGCATGTGGCTGGATGTACTTAGGGTGAGGAACCATTCTAGATACGCACAGGAAGCGGTTGAACGTTAAAAAAACAGCAGCATTGCAGTTCTTGACATTCAAACCAATGCGCCTGGCACCTACTACCCTACCCCGTTCAAAGGCACTTACATCTTTTGTCTTGCCAGTTCACCCTCTGAATGGCACACATACACAATCCATGTCTCAATCGTCTCAAGGCTTAAACATAAACCTTCAACCCGTCTCCTCCCCTTCACCTACACTGATTGAAGTGGATTTAACTGGTGACATCAGTAAGGGAATCACAGCTTTCACAGCAACTAGATTCAGCTGGTCAGTCTGTCATGGAAAGTGCAGGTGTTCTTTGTGTTTTCTACTCAATGTATATATATGCCATGTAGCTGAGGCTTTTATCCAACAGTATAATGTCCAATGTGTCACTAGGTCTATTACCATAACGAATACAATAAGGTTTAGGATAAGGTGCAGCATGGTCATAACTCCAATATGATATAATACTTTGTATGATGCCGCTTGTCCACACACACACACACACACACACACGCACACGCACGCGCACGCACACGCACACGCACGCACACGCACACGCACACGCACAGCTCCCGTCTGTTACTTTTGGAGATGTGGTCAGTTACCTGTGCAGAGTCCAGCTCCGTCGGCAGGACCACCCACCTTCACCTGCTTCACAAAGATGGTGTCCATTGGCTCCAGCCTGTTCCGTTGTCTCCCTGACAACAAAGACAAGGTGTCATCGTCAACGCCTTCCTCTGGAGGTCACCTGATAGTGACATACCGTCTCTGCTCATAACAGTCAATCAATTCATGCTACGTACAGTATTTGCCCACTCAAAATTATTTTCATATTTTCTTCATTAGTCCACTGTCGACAGTCCCAAAATGTTTGTTGATAGTTTGAGTGGATTTTATATTTTAGTACTATAGGATATCATAAAGCGGGGTTCTTCGACCCTGTTCCTAGAGAGCA
>NC_068435.1:28529868-28634868 GCF_023373465.1 Oncorhynchus keta | reverse complement strand
ATGGCTGTCCTGGGATAACCCAGAGTCAGCAAACTAGTCTACACACACATTTGGGAATATAATACGACACCTATAATGAACATTATACAGGAATATGACAGAGAGATTGAAGAGAATCAACATGACCCAGGGGTCACGTAAGAAATATCTTGCTGCGTTTTATAAATGCAGATCTAAATTGCTTATCGTTGTAATTTCAGCTCGGCATCAGACACATTTTGTGCTTCAGTTGCACTTCTCCACTTGGACACGAATTCACAAAATGCCATTCTATCAACAGACAGCACTCTAACTGATGTGAAGCTACTTTTTCCTCTGGTACTTTTCTCTAGTAAAATGCATGATTAACTTCAAGTAATACATTAGGAAATGTAGATGGCCAAAACAATTCTATGATAAACAAAAATGATGGCCATCAATCATTTTCGGAGAAAAAAAAACACTTATTCATTGTAGGCTCATTTACTTGTGTGACTGCTAGCCAAATAGTGTTGCACTTCTGCTGTCATTTGATGGAAATTAAGCAATTGTCTGCCAAATGTGATGCTCCAATGTATTTTCAGTGAAGGAAAACTACACTACACGACCAAAAGTATGTGGACATCTGCACATCGAACATCTCATTCCAAAATTAATATGGTTGGTCCCCCGTTGCTGCTATAACAGCTTCTCCACTCTTCTGGGAAGGCTTTCCACTAGATGTTGGAACATTGTTGCGGGGACTTGCTTCCATTCAGTCACAAGCACTGATGTTGGGCGATTAGGACTGGCTCACAGTCGGCATTCCAATTCATCCCAAAGGTGTTGGATGGGGTTGAGGTCAGGGCAGGCGGGTGACGTTCTTCCACGTCGATCTCGACAAGCAATATCTGTATGGACCTCGCTTTGTGCACGGGTTTATTTTCATGCTGAATCAGTGAAGGTCCTTCCCCAAACTGTGGCCAAAGTTGGATGCACAGAATCTTCTAGAATGTCATATGCCTAGCCCATATGCCTAAGGTGCCTAGCCCAAACCACAATGCATTCAGGCAGGTAGCATTCTCCTGGCATCCGCCAATCCCACAATCGTTCGTAGGGAATGCCAGATGGTGAAGCATGATTAATCACTCCAGTGAACGCTGTTCCACTGCTCCAGAGTCCAATGGCGGCAAGCTTTACACCACTCCAGCCGATGCTATGCATTGTGCGTGGTGATCTTAGGCTTGTGTGTGGCTCGGACATGGAGACCCATTACATGAAGCTCCCGACGAACAGTTCTTGTGCTGACGATACTTCAAGAGGCAGTATGGAACTCGTACTGAGTGTTGCACCCAAGGACAGAAATTTTACAACCTTCAGCACTCGGAGGTCCCAATCTGTGAGCTTGTTTGGCCGACCACTATTTCGCAGCTGAGCCGTTGTTGCTCTTAGACATTTCCACTTCACAATAACAGCACTTCAGTTGACCGGGGCAGCTCTCGTAGGGCAGACATTTGACAAACTCACTTGATGGGAAGGTGGCATTCGATGACGGTGCCACGTTGAAAGTCACTGAGCTCGGCCTCCTGAGAGGCGCAGCGGTCTAAGAAACTGCATCGCAGTGTTGCGGTGTCACTACACCCTGGGGTTCAATCCAACAACTTTACTTTCAATAAACTCAGCAAAAAAAAGAAACGTCCCTTTTTCAGAACCTTACCTTTCAAAGATCATTTGTAAAAGTCCACGTCACAGAGCTTCACCGTAAAGGCTTTAAACACTGTTTCCCATGCTTCAATGAACCATCAACAATTAATGAACGTGCACCTGTGGAACGGTCGTTAAGACACTAACAGCTTACAGATGGTAGGCAAATAAGGACACAGTTATGAAAACGTAGGACACTATAGAGGCCTTTCTACTGACTCTGTAAAAACACCATAAGAAAGATGCCCAGGGTATCTGCGTGAACGTGCCTTAGGCATGCTGCAAGGAGGCATGAGGACTGCAGATATGGCCAGGGCAATAAATTGCAATGTCCGTACTGTGAGACGACTAAGACAGAGCTACAAGGAGACAGGATGGACAGCTAATCGTCCTCACAGTGGCAGACCACGTGTAACACCTGCACAGGATCAGTACGTCCGAACATCACACCTGCGGGACAGGTACAGGATGACAACAACTGCCCGAGTTGCACCAGGAATGCACAATCACTCCATCGGTGCTCAGACTGTCCGCAATAGGCTGAGAGAGGCTGGACTGAGGGCTTGTAGGCCTGTTGTAAGGCAGGTCCTCACCAGACATCACCAGCAACAACATTGCCTATGGGCACAAACCCACCATCGCGGGACACAGACAGGACTGGCAAAAAGTAATCTTCACTGACGAGTCGCGGTTTTGTCTCACCAGGGTTGCTGGTCGGATTCGCGTTTAAGGAAGGAATCAGCATTACACTGAGGCGTGTACTCTGGAGAGGGATCGATTTGGATGACATCAGCAATACCAACTTGAAACAAGCACACTGACGAACGCAAACCGAAAGTATTGTATTGATTTAAGATCTCTCTCTCTCTCTCGGAGAACCATGTTTTTAACATAACCTAGTTTATAGCTTTCCTGTAGTGGTAGCACAGCCAAGCCAAGGCAGTTTGAGCTGGTGGGAGCATCTCAGGTTGTGTTTTCACAACTCAGGGTCACAGCACAGCCAGCCAATTAGGTCCCTATGTCTGTACTCTGTCACTCTTTCCAGTGTCCAGCATTATGAAATGCATGGCCTGGATTACTTCACATTTTCCCCTGACCTGCCTCACTGAGGGCCAGACAGAGTGAGACCAAGTCATGGAAGCCATTATGGTCTCGCTCTCTGGACAATCTCACTGACTGTCAAAGATATGATTTAATTTTTCCTTCACAGTATTTTCAAAACATTACATCTGCCTATTTCATTGAATCTTTCAGAGGAGAATTTAGACATTCACCCTCTTTGGTGAATGTCTTCTCTACATTGTTCCCCTAGCATATTTCCACTGATCATTTTTATTTTATTTTTTAACCTTAGTTTATATGCACACAGATAAAAATCTGCTTTCAAATTTCCGATTGTACACGGTTTCTTTGCTGGACATAGGCCTGCAACTTGAGCAATAGCGTAGGCTAAGTCAAAATAAATCTCTGATATTTAGCTCTAGTTGGACAGGTTCCAGCAACAGCAAACCCCCCTATGCTCAATGAAAGCCCACTCAGAGTAAACACAGTTTAAACACACAAACAACCCACAGGGAGATCCCAAACACACTCCTACCATAGCGGTGTTAGGAGGCGGCGAGACAGTGGAACAGCAGACCATAGGCCAAACTGTTTGCTCAGAATGTGGGCATGATTCCTTTTATTCAACGGGAGTAGTGTGCTACAAAAACAAAAACCGTCATGCTGACATGGTTGTGAATTGAAAGGGGTCAATGGTTACAATCTTTCTTCAACAGGACTAGGGCTGTTACGGTGACCGTATTACAGCCACACCGGCAGTAACGAGTCATGGTGGCAGTCAAATTCCACATGACCATTTAGTCATGGTAATTGTGCTTCTCCAAGCTTTGATGCTGCTCATTAGTAGCCTACAGAACTTGCCAACTGCCTGGTAATCAGCATTCTATTGTCCCTCTAATCACTCTGACATCAATGTAAATGTAATCAAAATTGCTTATCTTTATAACAGGAGTATAGCCTATCAGGCAGGCATGAAAATTAACCACAGGAAAAGCGTCCTCCATTCGCTATTTAAGTGCATAGATGACAAGTATTTTTTTCACTTGCCTGTTTCGATACAGGTGCATGATAATGGTCCATTCTAAATCAAAACAAATTTCACACTTTCAGTATATGTAAAGACCAGATAAAATCAAGAATAGTCTGATGGGTGACAATAATTAGCCAATCACTTGTGAATGATGCACAGTACAAGGCAAGAAACAGTGAATGCCTTTTCCCCCCCCAACTTTTTCAAATCAGTCTCGCACCTCATGTAGCCTAGCCCATAGGCATATATGTTCGATGAGGTTTGTATCACAACTAAAGTGGCAAATAACTTATTAAAATTAAGCACATTAATCTACTTTAGAACAGGTGTGGAGCCTAACTAGAATGCATAAGCAGCGGGTGAGTTTCAAGTTTGGGGAAGAAAATTTACCATAAAAATGCACCTTTATAATAAAAGCATTTGCGCTTCTAGCCTACATAATGTGAAGAAATAGTCTAATAGTTTATCAACTTTTTAAGCTAAAAGGTTTTGATCCGTTGCGTCAGCCTCATTACTTAAAGGTTATTGGACGCTAGGGGTTGTATTAATTTGGGATATATCGCATCCCACAACTGTCCCAGAGTATGGGTGGAATATTTCTTTCTTGCAAAGAATAGGTCAACGTTTGTACTATGGGGGATAGTAGATTGACATAGGCTAGTGCTGTTGCTGTTTGTTAGGCCTACTCATCCTGTTGGCTGCCGAAAAGTAAACGTGGAAAGTTCTTCCAATATCTTCAATATGTGCCTCGGAATTGGATAAGGACACAGTTGCGTCCCCGATGGGTCTGTCTTCACTTGTAGCCGTTGAGAAAGACCTGATCTCGTGACGGAGAGCCATGTGAGTGAGCGGTGCTTGGGAGCGCGCAGCCGGGAGTAGGGAATTATAATTATTATATTCAGCCCAAGGGCACAACGGCCATTTGCCACAATTCTTTTTAGGAGGCATTACGGCAATACAAAGGGGATGGCACCGGAAAATTCGAGACACTATCAAGTGCTTGCCAAAATGTGAATGGGAGCGTGATGGTGTCACTCTCCCAAAAAGTCAGACTTTTTTCAAGTCATCATTAGTCGCATTATGCAGCCTTAGAATGTATTAAAAAAAAACGAAACATATAGATCAATGTTTGTATCACAACTAAAATTACATAAATAACTAAATTAAGCAGAAAGGAGTACCTGTTTCTTTGTTAAACGCCAACACAGAATAGCCGCATGTGCGCGCTCCCTCAAATCATTTGGAGAAATGATACTTTCTATTTTGTTCAGCTATATTCAATTGTATTCTTCATACTATGAAATAATTCCCCAGAATTCTAAGCAAATCTTCTCTGCTAAATTAACTTATGGCATAGCCAGATCAGGGCATAGCATAAGGACAACTCAAGAGTATGCTATTCTGTTCTTCTAAAATACACTACATTTTCTTCATATCATGCTACCATAGACCTATAAAA
Organism: Oncorhynchus keta; assembly: GCF_023373465.1. Classification (NCBI taxonomy): domain Eukaryota; kingdom Metazoa; phylum Chordata; class Actinopteri; order Salmoniformes; family Salmonidae; genus Oncorhynchus; species Oncorhynchus keta. The sequence goes on along the minus strand of NC_068435.1, from coordinate 28,629,655 downwards.
TAAATCCTGGATTTATTGTGACGGTGTAGGCTATATTACATGGATTTATTGTGACGGTGTAGGCTATATTACATGGATTTATTGTGACGGTGTAGGGTATATTACATGGATTTATTGTGACGGTGTAGGCTATATTACATGGATTTATTGTGACGGTGTAGGGTATATTACATGGATTTATTGTGACGGTGTAGGCTATATTACATGGATTTATTGTGACGGTGTAGGCTATATTACATGGATTTATTGTGACGGTGTAGGGTATATTACATGGATTTATTGTGACGGTGTAGGCTATATTACATGGATTTATTGTGACGGTGTAGGGTATATTACATGGATTTATTGTGACGGTGTAGGGTATATTACATGGATTTATTGTGACGGTGTAGGCTATATTACATGGATTTATTGTGACGGTGTAGGCTATATTACATGGATTTATTGTGACGGTGTAGGGTATATTACATGGATTTATTGTGACGGTGTAGGCTATATTACATGGATTTATTGTGACGGTGTAGGCTATATTACATGGATTTATTGTGACGGTGTAGGCTATATTACATGGATTTATTGTGACGGTGTAGGCTATATTACATGGATTTATTGTGACGGTGTAGGCTATATTACATGGATTTATTGTGACGGTGTGGGGTATATTACATGGATTTATTGTGACGGTGTAGGCTATATTACATGGATTTATTGTGACGGTGTAGGGTATATTACATGGATTTATTGTGACGGTGTAGGGTATATTACATGGATTTATTGTGACGGTGTAGGGTATATTACATGGATTTATTGTGACGGTGTAGGGTATATTACATGGATTTATTGTGGCGGTGTATGGTATATTACATGGATTTATTGTGGCGGTGTAGGGTATATTACATGGATTTATTGTGACGGTGTAGGGTATATTACATGGATTTATTGTGGCGGTGTAGGGTATATTACATGGATTTATTGTGACGGTGTAGGGTATATTACATGGATTTATTGTGACGGTGTAGGCTATATTACATGGATTTATTGTGACGGTGTAGGCTATATTACATGGATTTATTAGACTTTTTAAAATGTAGATGCTCCAAAAGGCCTGCATCAGTGGCATATAGGCTATGCGTGGAAGACAGATGCTAAATTATGTATTTATGTTAATTAACGGTCATTTACTGTGCGACCGGCAGTTATTTGCTTGACAATCACCGGCTGACAAAATGTCATGACAGCCACAGCCCTAAACAGGACTAGTGTCCTAAAACCACAAAACACCCATGCACAAGGGCACACATACACCTACAAACACACAAGTGAAAAATGCCAAAAACTAAAAACAAGGGCTTTGGGCAACGTTTTGTAGTAATGTGAAAGGGTTGACACTGACAACAAAGTGCAGTTAGAAGGATAAAGTTCAAGGGTTAGTTGAGGACAGTAACCGGTGGTGCTGCTGACCAAACTGTTTCAGGCAGGTCTCTACAAAGGTCACCCTAACACGACAGCTACATTGTGCCATGTGCATAACAAGGAAGTAAAAGAGCTAAATCAACATATGGAAAAATCCTACTAAGTGGGAGGCAGAGTGACTGACTATGCAGTAGTGAAGGACAGGCAGGGGGAGGAAGGAACGTTCAGCTTACCTCTGCGTCCATGCTCTTCCTCCTAAATAAAAAAATGAATATCAACATGAGTTTTGATGCCCTTACAGATGCAGCATTGGTCTGTAATGTCCGATATCCCAACAGTTATGATATATCCTTTGGTACGGATAAAATCTGCCTTTATGTTATTTGCCACCAGCAATGATGAAGATATCATAGTTCAATGAGCTCAGGGAGTTGTTTAAAGGAATCAACTGATTTTACACAAATTGTATTCGGGGCAACTCCTGCCACAACAACATCATACAAAGTGCTACAGTAAATGTCAATGAACTGAATGGAAGAGCTTTGGAATGTTCATGTGACTGTGGTGCTTACCGGGAAGGGGTAAGGGTGCACTGCAGACTCTGGTGGGTAGACAATGAAGTGGCGCAGGGTGAAGCCGAAGCCCTGAGAAGTGCGCCGCAGATGGATAGTCTTGGGACCTGGCCACGAGAAGGGCTCCTCCTCTCCCTGCAGGTTGAACAGGCCTGCAGGGGAATCACCCCACTCTGACACGTCATTCTGGGGGGGGGGACAAGAGTGAGGGGAGGGAGGGAGAGAAGGGGAGGGGAAGAAAACAAGGAAAGGCGGGTGGGAGACAGAAGAGAGAGAGGGAGGCAATTATTATACCGTACACAACTGTATGACAGATTGAAATAAGATCTACTGCGGGTGACTGCTCAAATTCTACTGAGAAAGGCAAGAATTGTGAGAATGTAATAAAGTTCAAAGCAACAAAAATCTATGCTTGTGGTATGAATGCATTTATTCGTTTTGAAAACTAAATCACGAGTCTGGCAACGACTGAGTGTATTCTGTAGCCTGCTGCCTAATGGATCATAAGCAACAGTAATAATAAAGTTAAATCCACATCATGTGTCTAGACTCGGTGATCAGAAACATGGGATCTAGAGGAAATTCACAAGTCTCCAACAGTGCAGCCAAAAAAAAATAAAGAAATATCAGAACGACCAATATATATAAATCTATATTTTTTTTACCTTTATTTAACTAGGCAAGTCAGTTAAGAACAAATTCTTATTTTCAATGACAGCCTAGGAACAGTGGGTTGACTGCCTGTTCAGGGGCAGAACGACAGATTTGTAACTTGTCAGCTCGGGGGGTTGAACTTGCAACAGTGAATTAGGACACCGGATGCTTATAAGAAATACCGCTTTGCCCTCAGACGAACCATCAAAACAGGCAAAGTGTCAAAACAGGACAAAGATTGAATCCTACTATACCGGCTCTGACGCTCGTTGGATGTGGCAGGGCTTGCAAACTATTACGGAGTCAAAGGGAAACGTATCCGCGACCCGCCTAGTGACACGAGCCTGCCAGACGAGCTAAATGCCTTTTATGCTTGCGTCGGGGCAAGCAACACTGAAGCATGCATCAGAGCATCAGCTATTCGGGATGACAGTGATCACGCTTTCCATAGAGAATGTGAGCAAGACCTTAAAACAGACAGATTACCAGGGCGTGTACTCAGAGCATGAGCGAAACAAATGGCAAGTCTCTTCACTGACATTTTCAACCTCTCCCTGACCAGAGTTTGTAATACCTACATGTTTCAAGCAGACCACTACAGTCCATGTGCCCAAGAATGCAAAGGTAAACTGCCTAAATAACTACCGCCCCCTGTAGAACTCACGTCGGTAGCCATGAAGTGCTTTGAAAGGCTGATCTTGGCTCACATCAACACCAACATCCCGGAAACCCTAGACTCACTCCAATTCTCATAACGCCCCAACAGATCCACAGATGACACAATCTCAATCACACTCCACACTGCCCTTTCCCACCTGGACAAAAGGAAAACCTGTGAGAATGTTGTTCATTGACTACAGCTCAGCATTCAACACCACAGTGCCCACAAAGCTCATCACTAAGCTAAGGACCCTGGGACTAAACCCCTCCCTCTGCAACTGCATCCTGGACATCCTGACGGGCCACCACCAGGTGGTAAGGGTAGGCAACAACTCATCTCCCACGCTGATCATCAACACAGGGCCCCTCAAGGGTGCGTGCTTAGTCCCCTCCTGTACTCCCTGTTCACCTACGACTGCATGGCCAAGCATGATTCCAACACCATCATTAAGTTTGCTGACAACACAACAGTGGTAGGCCTGATCACCGACAACGATGAGACAGCCTATAGGGAGGTAAGAGACCTAGCAGTGTGGTGCCAGGACAACAACCGCTCCCTCAATGTGAGCAAGACAAAAGAGGATGATCTTTGCCTGCTGAAAAAGGAGGGCCGAACAGGCCCCCATTAATATTGACGGGGCTGTTGTGGAGCTTGTCGAGAGTTTCAAGTTCCTTGGAGCCAAATGGCCAGCAGCATACCACCCTGCATCCTACTGCTGTCTTACCTCTGAAGCTAAGCAGTGTTGGACCTGGTCAGTCCAAGGATGGGAGACCAGATGCTGCTGGAAGTGGTGTTGGAGGGCCAGTAGGAGGCAATATTTCCTCTGGTCCCCAAATAAATTGCCCCCGGGCAGTGGTTGGGGACGTTGCCTTGTGTAGGGTGCCGTCTTTCGAGTGGGACGTTAACCGGGTGTCTTGACTCTCTGTGGTCACTAAAGATCCCATTGCACTTATCGTAAGAGTGGGGGTGTTAAACTCCGGTGTCCTGGATAAATTCCCATTTGCATGCTGACCATTTGCATCATCGCCTGGTATGGCATCTGACTGTATGGCGCTACAGAGTGTAGTGCATACTAGAGGTCTAATTAGGGCCGATTTTAAGTTATAAAATTTGCAAATCTGTATTTTTGGGAGCCGATTTCGGATTTCTTTTTTTTTTTATTAAAAAAATATTTATATATATTTTATACCTTTTATTTAACTAGTCAAGTCAGTTAAGAACACATTCTTATTTGCAATGACTGCCTAGGAACTGTGGGTTAACTGCCTTGTTCAGGGGAAGAACGACAGATTTTCACCTTGTCAGCTCAGGGGTTTTAATCTTGCAACAGCACAGTTAACTAGTCCAACGCTCTAACCATTGCACTCCTCGAGTAGCCTGCCTGTTACGCAAATGCAGTAGAAGCCAAGGTAAATTGCTAGCTAGCATTAAACTTATCTTATAAAAAACAATCAATCATAATCACTAGTTATAACTACTAATCCAGTTTAGCAGGCAATATTAACCAGGTGAAATGGTGTCATTTCTCTTACACACAGAGTCAGGGTATATGCAACAGTTTGGGCTGCCTGGCTCATTGCGAACTAATTTGCCAGAATTTTACGTAATTATGACATACATTGAAGGTTGTGCATTGTAACAAGAATATTTAGATTTAGGGATGCCACCCGTTAGATAAAATACCGAACGGTTCCGTATTTCACTGAAATAATAAACGTTTTGTTTTCGAAATGATAGTTTCCGGATTCGATCGTATTAACGACCAAAGGCTCGGATTTCTGTGTGTTATAATTAAGTTTGATTTGATAGAGCAGTCTGACTGAGCAGCAGCAGGCCCGTAATCATTCATTCAAACAGCACTTTAGTGCGTTTTGCCAGCAGCTCTTCGCAAGCACAGCGCTGTTTATGACTTCAAGCCTATCAGCCTAATGGCTGGTGTAACCGATGTGAAATGGCTAGCTAGTTAGCTGGGTGTCCACTAATACTGTTTACAATGTCACTCGCTTTTAGATTTGGAGGAGTCATTCCCCTTGCGCTGCAAGGGCCGCAGCTTTTGTGGAGTGATGGGTAACGATGCTTCGAGTGTGGCTGTTGTCGATGTGTTCCTGGTTCGAGCCCAGGTAGGGGCAAGGAGGAGGACGGAAGCTATACTGTTACACTGGCAATACTATAGTGCCTATAAGAACATCCAATAGTCAAAAGGTATATGAAATAGAAATGGTAGAGAGAAATAGTCCTATAAATACAATATTAACTACAACCTAAAAATCTCTTGCCTTGGAATATTGAAGTCTCATGTTAAAAGGAACCACCAACGTTCATATGCTCTCGTGTTCTGAGCAAGGAACTTAAACGTTAGCTTTTTTACATGGCATGGAGAAGAATGGGAAAATCTCCCCAAATACATACCCAAGACTCAAGGCTGCAAGACTCACTGCCAAAGGTGCTTCAACAAAGTACTGAGTAAAGGGTCTGAATACTTATGTAAATGTGATTTTATTTTCAAAATTATACATTTGTAAAAATGTTACTGTCACATACACATGGTTAGCAGATGTTATTGAAAGTGCAGCGAAATGCTTGTGTGTAGGTTGAGAATGATTTCATATATCAATTTCAGAATAAAGTTGTAAAGTAACAAAATGTGGGGGAAAACAAGTTCTGAATACTTTGAATGCACTGTATGTAATTAAAAGTCTAATTTGACTACATTTTCAGGTGCCTCCCTCATGTCAGCATCTGTCTGGACAGAACAGACTGTAGCCAATACACATAGGCTAACATTTACACTTTGACAAGTAGGCAAATTATGAACATTTAATTACACATGTTTTTAACAGAATAGCTACTGTTTTTTGGTTTTCAAATCAATGTGTCTATTTTGGTTAATGGCCTTGGTGCCCTAGCAGATGGCCTTGGTGCCCTAGCAGATGGCCTTGGTGCCCTAGCAGATGGCCTTGGTGGACTGGCCACCTCTTGAAGGCCAAACGGCCTTTCCCCTAACATCATGAAATTCCAGGCCTGCTACTCAGTTTGCTGCATGTGGATTGGATTCTCTGCTGTTACCAAGAAAGGCTGGACTTTGAAAGAAGCTTATCACTTAGGTAGATAGCTAACTAGCTTCTAAATTAGACAAGCAAATGCACGACTGCAGAGGATTTAGCACATGTTAGACAGTTAACTTAATAGTTAAGATAACTAGCTGGCAAACATTTACTTACGAATTCCAAACTGTAACTCGATCACCAGTCGCGTGCTTGCTGCAAAACTGTGAGTGACAAGGCTCCGGTCTCCCGCTTGTAAACAAACACCACGTGACTGGGAACTACTGGTAAGCTTCATAATGAAAATTGATGTGACAGGAGACATGAAGAACACAATCTTCTTTATCTCCTAAGGCATTGCCCAAGCATTGCTCAACTTGACTGTAGGTGTTTACTTAAAGTTGCTACAAATATTTATGAAAACTTTAAAATAAACAGTTCATTCTATTTACAGTATTGAAAAAAACATTGATAAAACATCCCGTGGCAATTTCCAAATATTCCGGGATACCTCCCAAGCCTAATGCGGTCAAGAAGAGATTGAATTCAAAATGGATTTACCCAGCTTTTTTTGTGGTCAACAAAACAGAAGTTCAACAGAACAGAGGAACATCAGGGGCTCAACCTTATCATGGCGGAATGAGCCAACGGCAGAAGGGCTGCTGTCAAATAGAGCTTCAGGTGCAACTGCGTGACACCGGAGTGAGTTTGGTTTGGTGGGAACTAACTGGCCAAACAGGTTTCTGACTGTGTCTGTCCCAGCTCTGACTGTTGTTCCACAGCTCCAGCACTACTTCCTTGTTTGTGTGTGCATGTGGAGGTGCGTTTGTCCTACATTCATTCCTATACATTCCACTCAAATCCATATAATGTTTGAGAATAATTAGGCTATGCAGTATGTGGGTTCTGCTAGAAGTTAAGCCTAGCTATGCTGATCTGCCCCTACCTGTAACTAACTATATGTAGGCTATTCAGTAACAGCCATCTTCTCTAAATTTATACAGAGGTCTTTTTTGAAAAATTAAAACCTAATAAATGAAAATAGTCCTGAAAGGGCAGGCTTCAAATGCCTCACCCCTTGGGGCATGCCAACCCCAGTTCACCAGATATAATTTAGCAGTGAATCTCATTCCAGCAATATCCAGTCCTCTGATGTTGCTGGGGGTTGTTGACCCTCCTTAGTCCAGATAGACACATGCCTTGCAGGGCTAACATTGCCCCTCACATAGTTAATGCTGTGCTGACAGACCCGGCCAATAAATTCCAGCCAAACATTCCCTGACCGCCCGACCGGCACACACCCTCCTTCCTCTGAGCTGAGCCAAAAAGCTGAAGCTAGACAACGAAGCAGAGGCACGGTCTCTCCAGTTAAACACTGATACTTATAACTGGGGTTAGCAATATGGTTGCAATGCAAACCTAATGGGGATGATCAATAAGGAGGTGATGCATCTATTTCCTCTGGTTATTGAGACAAAGGAGAACACATGAGTTACTAGGGATACACAATATATCGATGAACATATCGGAATAGGATGATATTAGCTAAAAATGCCAGCATCGGGATGTCTAGTTTAACGCCGATGTGCAAAGCCGATGTCAAAGCTGACGTGCATACCTATATAACGTAGGTAGATGACGTGCATACCTTTATAACGTAGGTAGATGACGTGCATACCTTTATAACGTAGGTAGATGACGTGCATACCTTTATAACGTAGGTAGATGACGTGCATACCTATGTAACGTAGGTAGATGACGTGCATACCTATATAACGTAGGTAGATGACGTGCATACCTATATAACGTAGGTAGATGACGTGCATACCTTTATAACGTACGTACATGATGTAATGACACCATGTAAAATGTTGCGCTACACGTGTAACACAGCATTCCTAGCCTAGCCCACAATGTCTGCTGTGTGGATCGAGCAGTCAACAAGTCAAGCAGTCATTTGACAGAGTAAGAACATTTCAAGAAGACAACTCAAAAGGCGAAATACACTAACACCAAGATAATGGAATTCATTGCCCTTGACATTCAACCATTCTGTCGTGGATGACGTTGGCTTTCACGACTGGTCGAGCACCTCAAGCCCCGATGCACACTACCAAGTACGCACTATTTTTCAGATGCTGCCCTACCGGAGTTACACAGTATTGTTGAAACACACATCCATGAACTACTTGCTACGGGCTTCACTGCTATTAGCTTCATGACTGACATTTGGACCAGCGATGTCAGCCCCATGAGCATACAGAGTCTGACAGCACAGTGGGTCAATGAGGATTTCGTACTGAGGAAAGCCGTAACGCATGCTCAAAAACGTGCTGGTTCTCATACCGCTGCTGTCATTTCGAATGGCATTCGAGAACATGAACACACACCTACCTCCATTCAAACAACTGACTGGAGAAATAAGCTCATCAAACTGCGTCTACAGCAGATGTGATACCATCTGTCATGGCATTGAAACACCTGCTCAACAAAACTGCTGACACAGACCGTGGGGTTAACTTCTTGCGGCGACCCATCCCGGATCCGGTATCGTGACTACGGCTCAAGCTCATTACCATAACGCAAAATGCAAAAAAATATTCTTAGAAATATTTAACCTCCACACATTAACAAGTCCAATAGCTCAAATGAAAGATAAACACCTTGTTCATCTACCCAGCAAGTCAGATTTCTAAAATGTTTTACGGCGAAAACATAGCACATATTTATATTAGACCACCACCGAAACAAAAGACGAGAGGCAGCCATTTTGTCCCAGAAAATATAAAATTATAAAAGCAGGATTAAAAAATAAATAATTCACTAACCTTTTGAAAATCTTCATCAGATGACAGTAATAGTACATGTTACACAATAAATGTATTTATTTTTCAATAATATGCCATTTATATCCATAAATCTCTGTTTACAATGACGACATTTCAAAAAATGCTACTCAAATGTCCGGAGAATGATAGCTCCGACAGATAACGTCAGATAACAAGCAATAAACATGACTAAATATACATGTTCTACATATAGTTACAAAGATACACTTCTTAATGCAACCGCTGTATTACATTTCTTTTTAACGTTACAGAATTCGTACACTGGCTATACAATGAGACGGCGCTCAGATATTAGCAGTATGTCTCCTCTACGTTTGGATTCCACAGAAAGCCAAAATAACCACGTAAATATTCCCTTACCTTTGATGTTCTTCGATCAGAAGACGTAGAAGGAGTCATACTTACCCAATACATCGTTTGGTATTAGCATATGCTAAAAGCTTCAGCTGAAATGCACCCAAAATGACTTCTGATCCCGCACTCTTGCGCATCAAAACTTCAAATTTACATATTATATGTCGACTAAACTGGTCAAACTATGTGCAGAATCGAGTGTTTTTAGCATGTAAAACAATGATCAGCGCGAACAGACAAACCGCCTTCAATTGCTGTTCCTTGGAAAAGAACGTGCCCCAAATCGGCCGCGCGCAATAGAGTGCATGTATTTGAGAGTGACCCAAACATTTTCGCCCGCCAAACGACGAGGGCTCGCGGGATTCTCACAATGAACGCGCCATTTGAAAGCAGGCATCGCGCTGAACACATACATACTGTTCCCAGATTGGTAGCTGCCTGGAAAGGGTGGGGGCGATGACGTCAAAGTTGACCCAACTTTTCTCTTGACAAGAGAGAGTTTGGGAGAAAGGCTGCCCTGAGAGTTCTGCTTTACATACAGACATAATTTAAACGGTTTTAGAAACGTTAGAGTGTTTTCTATTCAATAATAATTATTATATGCATATATTAGCAATTTTGGGAAAAAATATTTTCAGTTTACTATGGGCACGCACTTCCTCCAAAGGGGGCAGTATTGAGGCCTAGTCTTAAGAGGTTAACTTGGAAAAGTACTGTGAAAAAGCGATTCGGAGGCATTCTCTCTGAGCCTCTTTACTGTGTCGCCACTAGGTTTGCACATTTTGGGGAATATTCAGGAGGTGAAAACTTTGTGGGAATTAACGAGAATTTATGCAAATGAATATTCATACCATTTAAAATGTAGATGTTTTTTGCATTTGATATATTTACCATATCATATGGAGACAGAAACAAAACTTTTTACCTTATCATATGTTGACAATTTCAAATGATTAAATCCTTCCTATAGAATTTTTTTTAAATAATTTAGTTAGGAATTTAACTTTAAATGAGTTGACTCTTCACATGGGATGATTTCACTGAACAACGAAAGGGAATATTGAATGATCCCCAATGATCCATCGCATCTCCCAAAAACGTTTTCAACATACATCTGTAAATTGATAGTCTAGAAACTAAAGCTTTGGTTGTCTTCCTCTCAGGATTCCATGTCTTGTCCCTGGACATCCTCATTGTTCACCTCTTTGCGGTCACTTTCCAACCTTGCTGAGGATGGCTCGTTGTCAGGCTCAAAATGCCTCAAAATTGCCCAGATGGTCACCAATTTTTCAACCCTTGTATCGGTCAACCTGTTGCGTGTTTTGGTGTGCGTGTTCACAAACAAGGATCAGTTGCGCTCTGAGGTGACTGATGTTGGTGGGAGTTTTGTTTATGTTTTACTGGTAATGGGGACATATGTAAATGCCAACAAAATAACTTTTTGTTCAGTGTGTGTTTCAACTATTTAACAGTACTAAAATGCTTAAGCTCAAAAAAAAGTATATATCTTATCGGATTTTTTGGCAAAGAAATGATCAGATATTGTTATCAGACAGAAATGTCATATCAATGCAACCCTAGTTACTACCAGTTAAGCAAAAACACTAACTTCATGTTTCACACATTAATTACAAAAAGACAAGCACAAAAAACAACACACACAAATCCATTCTGGATAAATGATCACACACACATCAATCAGTCTATGAATCACTACCAGAATGCCAGTGTTTAGTATTTGCATTGGGTGTGGCAGCGTGGAGTGTGTGAAGCACTGAACTCAAAGCTCTTGTTCATTTCATATCAGACTGTGGAATGGAGAGCAGAGCATCAGAAGTCATACATCAGCTTCATAACGACAGCCTCAGGGCTTACGACCTCAGTGGAATCCCAGCCAGTACTATGGTGCCCACTTACTGAATATGAGCTGCCAAAGCATATTTGGGAGGGGAAAAAATGGCTCTTCGGTTACATAGCATAACTAAACATATACGGAAAACATGAGACAGAAGATGACTTGGAATGTGCTTTAAAACATTATCTGGCTTAGTTATCGAACAATGCTTTACTTGTATTGGCATATTAGCTAGCATGCTTTAGAGTGTTTACACATGTGTATGTGGTCATTTGTGAGGTTCAGAAGCTACAGCCCTTCCATCCCAGTCACACACACACACACACACACACACGCACCTCGATACTAAGCTAAGCCTGGAACACACCTCCAGGGCCTCCATTTTCAAACAGCTAGTATTTTCTTCAAACATAGGAGGGATAAAGACATTTCACTCTTGTTAGTCTTTCACAAGTACACAAAAACACTGACGCATGGCCTCTATATTTACAGGCTCATCCAGCCATGACACACACTGCACAGCCACATGACATCAGGCCTAAATACATCAAACACTACCCTCTTAACCAGGAAAAAGTTAAGCTCTCTGTGGGCTGACAAATCTGACACATCCAGAGTAAATGGAGCACTTCACTGTGTAGGCCTCAGATAATGAAGCAGAGCCGAGGGCCTCCTGTGATGCGTGTGCCTAGGATGTTTTATCTTGTAATGCTTAAGTATCATGGAGTTACCCACTTACAGTGCCTAGCAAAAGTATTCACCCCCCTCTGCATTTTTCCTATTTTGTTGCATTACAACCTGTAATTTAAATAGATTGGATTTCATGTTATTGGACATACACAAAATAGTCCAAATTGGTGAAGTGAAATGGAAAATAATTAACTAAATAAAATAAAAAATTAAAAAGTGGTGCGTGCATATGTATTCACCCCCTATGCTATGAAGCCCCTAAATAAGATGTGGTGCAACCAATTACCTTCAGAAGTCGCATACTTAGTTCAATAAAGTACACCTGTGTGCAATCTAAGTGTCACATGATCCGTCACATGAACTCATGATATATACACCTGTCCTGAAAGGCCCCATTGTTTGCAACACCACTAAGCAAGGGGCACCACCAAGCAAGCGGCACCATGACGACCAAGGAGCTCTCCAAACAGGTCAGGGACAAAGTTGTGGAGAAGGACAGATCAGGGGTGGGCGATTAAAAAAAATATCCAAAACTTTGAACATCCCACAGAGCACCATTAAATCCATTTAAAAAAAATGGAAAGAATATGGCACCACAACAAACCTGCCAAGAGAGGGCCGCCCGCCAAAACTCACGTACCAGGGAAGGACGGCATTCTTCAGAGAGGCAACAAAGAGACCAAAGATAACCCTGAAGGAGCTGCAAAGCTCCACAGCGGAGATTGGAGGATCTGTCCATAGGACCACTAAGAAATACACTCCACAGAGCTGGACTTTACGGAAGAGTGCCCAGAAAAAAGCCATTGCTTAAAGATAAAAATACGCAAACACGTTTGGTGTTCGCCAAAAGGCATGTGGGATACTCCCCAAACATATGGAAGAAGGTACTCTGGTTAGATGAGTCTAAAATTGAGCTTTTTGGCTATCAAGGAAAACGCTATGTTTGGCGCAAACCCAACACCTCTCATCACTCCGAGAACACCACCCCCAGTGAAGCATGGTAGCAGCATCATGCTGTGGGTATGTTTTTCCATCGGCAGGGACTGGGAAACTGGTCCGAATTGAAGGAATGATGGCAGTTTTGCCTTAAAGAATGGGCAGAAATCCCAGTGACTAGATGTGCCAAGCTCATAGAGACATACCCCAAGAGACTTGTAGCTGTAATTGCTGCAAAAGGTGGCTCTACAAAGTATTGACTTGGGGGGGGTGAATAGGTTATACACGCTCAAGTTCTCATTTTTTTTTTGTCTTATTTCTTGTTTGTTTCACAAGAAAAAATATGTTGCATCTTCAAAGTGATAGGCAAAGTTGTGTCAATCAAATGATACAAACCCCCCAAAATCTATTTTAATTCCTAGGTAACAAAATATAAATAATGCCAAGGGGGTGAATACTTTTGCAAGCCACTGTACCTTGTACGTTATGTAGCCAAATAAGTAATACCATTTTACAGGCCATGTAATATTTTGGTAGCAGGGCATTTGATAAAAATGTGAAGCTTTTTCCATCCTGTGATTTGATTAGGGCCTAGCCCATCATCCTCAAGTGCTGAAAGAATGTTTGAAAGTAATTTGAAGTATTTTAGACATCGGCCTAGAGGAAGGAACACTTCTAGGACAATTGGGATTTAACTTGGTGTGACTTCTCAGACAAGCACCAGTTGCCTTAACCATCACAGAGTGGTTGTTCCTGGCATGGGAAAGGCAGTATCTGTGGCTGTGCAGCCCCTTTCAGATATTCTGGGAGCGTCACTCACGCTTCCACTCCCTGGCTGAAGGTTGGCCGGCACAGACTATAAAGTGCCTTCAGAAAGTATTCAGATCCCTAGACTTTTTCCACATTTTGTTACGCTACAGCCTTATTCTAAATCTTGATATTTTTTGTGCTAATTTATTCAAATAAAAAAACTGAAATATCACATCTACATAAGTAGTCAGACCCTTTTTTCAGTACTTTGTTGAAACACATTTGGCAGCGATGACAGCATTGAGTCTTCTTGGGTATGACACTACAAGCTTGGCACACCTGTAGATCCTCTCAAGCTGTCAGGTTGGATGGGGAGCATTGCTACAGTTATTTTCATGTCTCTCCAGAGATGTTCGATTGGGTTCAAGTTCAGGCCACTCAAGGACATTCTGAGACTTGTCCCGAAGCCACTCCTGCATTGTCTTGGCTCTGTACTTACGGTCGTTGTCCTGTTGGAAGGTTAACCTTCACCCGTCTTAAGTCCTGAGTGCTCTGTAGCAGGATATCAAGGATCTCTCTGTACTTTGCTCCATTCATCTTTGCATCAACCCTGACTAGTCTCCCAGTCTTTGCAGATAAAAACATCCCCACAGCATGATGCTGCCACGAGCATGCTTCACCGTAAGGATGGTGCCAGGGCAAAGAGTTCAATCTTGGATTCATCAGACCAGAGAATCTTGTTTCTCATGGTCTAAGAGTCTTTAGGTCCAAGTGGGCTGTCATGTGCTTTTTACTGAGGGGCTTCCGTCTGGCCACTATACCATAAATGCCTGATTGTGGAGATGCAGAGATTGTTGTCCTTCTAGAAGGTTATACCCTCTCCACAGAGGAACTCGGGAGTTCTGTCAGTGACCATCGGGTTCTTGGTTACCTCTCTGACCAAGGCCTTTCTCCCCCGATTGCTCAGTTTGGCCGGGCGGACAGATTTAGGAAGAGCCTTGGTGGTTCCAAACTTCTTCCATCCATGAATGATGGAGGCCACTGTGTTCTTGGGAACCTTCAATGCTACAGAAATGTTTTGGTACCCTTCCCCAGATCTGTGCCTCAACACAATCCTGTCTCGGAGCTCTACGGACAATTCCTTTGACCTCATGGCTTGGCTTTTGCACGGTGGTCAACTGTGGGATCTTATATATGCAGGTGTACCTTTCCAAATCATGTCCAATCAATTTAATTTACCACAGGTGGACTCCAATCAAGTTGTCAAAACATCTCAAGGATGATCAATGGAAACAGAATGCACCTGAGCTCAATTTCGAGTCTGATAGCAAAGGGTCTGAATAATTATGTAAATTATTTTTTATAAATGTGCAAAACATACAGTAGAACAGTATGTACGTAAACACCCAAACTCATCACGCTCAAGACATTGCACTGCCCTAGGGCTGGGCGATATGGGCTAAAAACCATG
Organism: Oncorhynchus keta; assembly: GCF_023373465.1. Taxonomy (NCBI): domain Eukaryota; kingdom Metazoa; phylum Chordata; class Actinopteri; order Salmoniformes; family Salmonidae; genus Oncorhynchus; species Oncorhynchus keta. Next base: position 28,614,406 of record NC_068435.1, on the reverse strand, counting down.
TCTCTTTTTTTTCTCCAAACTAATGGGCGATTCACAGTATGCATCGGAATTTATTTTCTCTATATAAGCTTTGTTTCACAATTAAAAAGGTCAACACTGAATTTCAAACAGTCAGGAATAATCAAATTAATTCAGGGCTTGTAAAATGATACCTAAGCTAAATATATAAGTGTTCCACAACCACAAGACAACACCAATTTAATTATTTTATCAAAATAGTTTAACCTATTTATTGCAATCACCGATATTGCGTTCAAGTTGCTGAAAAATGCCCTTTGTTACAAATGTAACCAGAAACATGCATAATTGACATCCACTAATAATGACCAAATTCTGACAGCAGGCATTATAAAACATTAACACAATCTCTCGAGCACTAGCCCGCCTGCTAGTGAGTAGCCAGCTAATTGTTATATTTAAAGTCTAGCCAACTTGGATCTATTCACTAATGAGGTAGAACAGTGGAACTCTTCTGTCCGTCTCTGTTTGAGCATAGCCTGTTCACTTTGTTGAGATGTGGAAATCAAGTGGCCTGCCTGGATAAGATGCTTATTTCTCAGAATGAGAACGAGTTGCCAATTCCTTAAATAATTGTATTTTTATGCTCATTTCACATTTATAGAACACAGACTAGAGAGCTAGCACATATGTCTGTGGCTAAAATGCTGCTTGTGGTACCGTAATGCCATGTGACAGAAACAGTAAACATTTTCCACAGTCATGCTCCTTGATACTCTTGTCTTAGTAGGGTCTGCTCTGTTCTACATTTTGGAAGTTGAGACATGAAGGTTAAGTTCTCCACTCTAAAAGTGAGTGGCAGGGGCTTGGTGTCTGTGTGCGAATCGGAAGGTGCACTGTGCACACAGCACAGGAGCCAAGGAGACGTACCCAAAAAGACAAAACACTCAAACAGCAAAAAAATGTAAACCTCAATTCTTGCAATACAAGCATTTCGAACATTGCGCTAAAATATGCATTAAAATTAATCTAATTAGAGTTCAAATAAAATTTAAAAAGTAACAAAATAACAAGGCTATATACAGGGGGCACCGGTACCGAGTCAAAGTGCAGGGGTTCAGGTTAGTCGAGGTAATTTATACTTGTGGGAGGGGTAAAGTCACTATGCATAGATAACACTGCTGCTACTCACTGTTGATTAAAACAAAGGGGGGAGATCAATGTCAATAGTCCAGGTGGCTATTTACATTGCGCCACTCAGGACCAGTCTAAAGGCACTGCACCTCAGTTCTAGAGACGTCACTACAGACCCTGGTTCGATCCGGCCGCGATTGGGAGTCCCAAAGGGCGGCGCACAATTGGCCCAGCATTGTCCGAGTTGGGGTTTGGCCGGGATATGTCGTCATTGTAAAATAAGAATTTGTTCTTAACTGACTTGCCTAGTTAATAAAAGGTTGAATAATAAAAAATGTAAAAATACAATATGATTCATTGTTCAGCAGTCGTAGGGCTTGGGGGTAGAAGCTGTTAAGGAGCCTTTTGGACCGAGACTGGAGTCTAACAATTTTTTGGGACTTGCTCTGACACTGCCTAGTATATAAACTCATCAAAAAAAGAAACCTCACTTTTTTAGGATCCGATTCATAAAAATCCAAATAACTTCACAGAGCTTCATTGTAAAGGGTTTAATTTCCCATGCTTGTTCAATGAACCATAAACAATTAATGGACATGCACCTGTGGAACGGTCGTTAAGACACTAACATCGTACAGATGGTAGGCAATTAAGGTCAAAGTTATGAAAACTTAGGACACTGAAGAGGTCTTTCTACTGACTCTGGAAAAACACCAAAAGAAAGATGCCCAGGGTCCCTGCTCATCTGTGTGAACGTGCCTTAGGCATGCTACAAGGAGGCATGAGGACTGCAGATGTGGCCAGGGCAATAAATTGCAATGTCCGTACCGTGAGACCGCTAAGACAGAGCTACAGGGAGACAAGACGGACGGACGCAGTGGCAGACCACGTGTAAAACCTGCACAGAACCCGTACATCCGAACATCACACCGGCGGGACAGGTACAGGATGGTAACAACTGCCCGAGTTACACCAGGAACGCACAATCCCTCCATCAGTGCTCAGACTAACCGCAATAGGCTGAGAGAGGCTGGACTGAGGGCTTGTAAGGCTGTTGTAAGGCAGATCCTCACCAGACGTCACCGGCAACAACGTCGCCAATAGGCACAAACCCACCATCGCTGGACCAGACAGGACTGGCAAAAAGTGCTCTTTACTGCCGAGTCACGTTTTCGTCTCACCAGGAGTGATGGTCTGACTTGCATTTATCATCGATGAGCATTACACCGAGGCCTGTACTCTGAAGCGGGATTGATTTGGAGGGGGAGTGTCCGTCATGGTCTGGGGCAGTGTTGCACAGCATCATCGGACTGAGCTTGTTGTCAATGCAGGCAATCTCAACAATATGCGTTATAGGGAAGACATCCTCCTCCCTCATGTGGTACCCTTCCTGCAGGCTCATCCTGACATGACCCTCCAGCATGACAATGCCACCAGCCATACTGCTCATTCTGTGCATGATTTCCTGCAAGACATGAATGTTAGTGTTCTGCCATGGCCAGCAAAGAGCCCGGATCTCAATCCAATTGAGCACGTCTGGGACCTGTTGGATCGGAGGGTAAGGGCTTGGGCTATTCCCCCCAGAAATGTCCAGTAACTTGCAGGTGCCTTGGTGGAAGAGTTGGGTAACATCTCACAGCAAGAACTGGAAAATCTGGTGCAGTCCATGAGGAGATGCACTGCAGTACTTAATGCAGCTAGGGCCACACCAGATACTGACTGTTATTTTGATTTTGACCCCCCTTTGTTCAGGAACATATTATTCTTATTTCTGTAAGTCACATGTCTGTGGAACTTGTTCAGTTGTTTAATCTTTTGCTGAGTTTAGGTCCTGGATGGCAGGAAGCTTGGCCCCAGTGATGTACTGGGCCGTACACAATACCCTCTGTCATGCCTTGCGGTCGGATGCTGAGCAGTTGCCATACCAGGTGGTGATGCAACCGGTTAGGATGCTCTTGATGGTGCAGCTGTAGAACTTTTTGGCACCACACTGCCAGGACTCTGACCTCCTCCCTATAGTCAGTCTCATCGTTGTCAGTGATCAGGCCAACCACTTGTGTCATCAGCAAACTTAATGGTGGTGTTGGAGTCATGCTTAGCCACACAGTCGTGGGTGAACAGGGAGTACAGGAGGGGACCAAGCACACACCCCTGAGGGGCCGCAGTGTTGAGGATAAGCGTGGCAGATGTGTTGTTGCCTACCTTTACCACCCGGGGGCAGCCCATCAGGAAGTCCAGGATCCAGTTGCAGAGGGAGGTGTTTGTCCCAGGGTCCTTCAATTAGTGATGAGCTTTGTGGGCACTATGGTGTTGAACGCTGAGCTGTAGTCAATGAACAGCATTCTCGCATAGGTTTTCCTTTTGTCCAGGTTGGAAAGGGCAGTGTGGAGTGCGATTGAGATTGTGTCATCTGTGGATTTGTTGGGGCGTTATGCGAATTGGAGTGGGTCTAGGGTTTCTGGGATGATGGTGTTGATGTGGGCCAAGACCAGCCTTTCAAAGCACTTAATGGCTACCAACGTGAGTGCTACGGGGCGGTAGTCATTTAGGGGGAAGTGGAAAGGTCCTACAACTGAATGCCGCCTGAATCGTACAACTGAATGCCTCATTTAACCCAACCCCTCTGAATCAGAGGTTCGGGGGGCTGCCTTAATCGACATCCACGTCTTCGGCGCCCGGAGAACAGTGTGTTAACTGCCTTGCTCAGGGGCAGAACGAGAGATATTTACCTTGTCAACTTGGGGATTCAATCCAGTAAGCGAAACGCTCAAACCACTAGGTTACCTTTGCTTTCTTGGGCACAGAGACTTTGGTGGTCTGCTTGTAACTTGTTGGTATTACAGACTCAGACAGTGAGAGGTTGAAAATGTCAGTGCAGAAACTTGCCAGTTGGTCCACGAATGCTCTGAGTACACGTCCTGTTAATCCGTCGGGCCCCGTAGCCTTTTGAATGTTTACCTGTTTAAAAGGTCTTTCTCACATTGGCTATGGAGAGCGTGATCACACAGTCGTCTGGAACAGCTGGTGCTCTCATTTATGCTTCAGTGTTGCTTGCCTCAAAGCGAGCATATGTTGCACGGTACACCGTTACCACAGTAATATCACGGTACCAAAACGTCATGACACTTATTATATACCAACATTTTAGAATACCGGTGTACCGTTTCACATGATACTACAACTTCTTTTCAGCCCTACTGATTATAAAATGTTTATCAAGTCAGTTTTGTTTATAAATGCAGTTGAATTGAAGCAAGAGCCACTAGTCCCTTGTATGCGCAGGTCCAGTCATATCCACTTCACTTTCATGCGTATGTCACGTGTGGCAGCTGTAATCAGTCAGCCACATCCCCTAACAGCTCTCACCTGCTTCTCTTAATCCCGCTCTTCATGCGCATCTATTCCTGTGTCAGTTTTATACTTTAGCTGTGATGCAGACCCTAATGAGTCTTCTGTTGTAACAAATGTACACTATTAACATTGGAGCAGCACGCAGAGCAAGCAATGTTGATACATTATATAATTGTATCACCTGTTATTGCCAAGAGCACAGTCCATTCAGAGTATACTTTGCAAGTTCACCATCATGCAGCCTCAGTGTCAGAGGGGAAAAGGAGCACCGCTTCACAACAGGCATACTTGCAGTTTTACAGCAAAGAAAACTGTCTCTAGCCTCAACGTTTTTATTTTATTTTTTAATCACCCATATTACCAGATGCCTTTTTTTCTTTCTATGGGGAGTCGCACGCATTTCATATAATTTCACAAACCATGTTGCTGGCCGTTTCAAACTAATCTCAGGTTGCTAACGTTGTTCAGTCATGTTTCCTAGCTAGCTAACAACCTGGTAACTTGATAGTAGGTTTAGGCAAATTTGATTGGCACAGGAAGAAAGGAAAAGGGTCTACTACTCATGAGATGTGCATCAAAAAGTAGGATTCATATAGTTCTTAATAACTAATAAAAACATCTATTTCATTCTGGTGCTCCTTAAATTCTGTTTGGTGTTGAACGTTTTAAAATTTGTGAGCAGTGTGTGTGTAAGTTTGTGGGAGAGAGAGTGGGGTGTGTATGTTTACGAGAGAGAGGGAGACGATGTGTGTGTCTGTGTTAACTGATGAGTAAAGGTTTCCTGCAGTGTTTTCTCCTTACTGACACAATGACATGTATATTCCTTACTCCCATTCCTCAAGCCAAAACACAGGTAGGTCTTTGCAAATATGAGCAAATCAGCCAGTCTATTCTGTATTCTATTATACACTGAACAGTGTGAAGTTAAATTCAATATGTTGTATTGAGTAGAATTGTGAATTTCAGTGACAGGTTTTTGCGCAGCATATGCGCAGAACAATTCGAAATGGGGAACATGCGTGCGGGGCGATCAGGACGCTAGGCCACTGATTTTTTTAACAACTCGGTATCGTAATACTTGGCCTAGTACTGTATCTTTAGTAAAAATGTTGGTATCGTGACAACACTAACAACTAATTAATTCTAAATATATCGCCCAGCCCTACGCTGGTCATCTGGCTTCGTAATGTGATGGGAGTTTAATTGAAAAATATAACATTTTCCAGTGACCATCAATGAACTCATTCAGTTCATTGAAACATTACAGTCTGATTGACTAGTTTTATTAGGCGTTAACGATGTGCATCTGTCCCTTTCACGACGATTCGATGCGTATCTAGATACAAGGGCTCCGATGCGATACAGGAATGATACGTTTTAGTTTGAAACGATTTGGTGCGATTCAGTTGATTAGAATAAAGAATCTATAAGATTTGATATGCTAACATTTGTCGCATACACATTAATTTTCCATTTTAACTTCTTAAATCAGTAAAGTTTGCTGATGACACTTTTTTCCATTTCCGCCTAAAATGACATACCCAAATCTAACTGCCTGTAGCTCAGGAACTGAATCAAGTGCATGCATATTTATGATAACATTTGAAAGGAAACACTTTGAAGTTTGTGGAACTGTGAAATGAATGTAGATGAATATAACACATTAGATCTGGTGAAAGATAATACAAAGAAAAAAACATGCGTTTGAATTTATTCCCCCCCCCATCTTTGAAATGCAAGATACGGGCCATTATATCACATAGTCTAGGTGCAATTTAGATGTGTGTGCAGTGTACGTTCAAAGTTTTAGACTGATCCAATGAACCATTGCATTACTGTTCACAATGTTGTATCAAGTCTGCGCAAATGTGCCGAATTGGTAAATTGATACATTTTCAAGTACATAACTATAGAGAAGATACAAAAATGATATGTTAATTATGGACAATTAGCTTCCCTACAGAAAATACACTAACCTTCACACATCTAGATGGGGGGGCTGACACAGCAGGGGTTCAAACTGTCGCACCCAGTTCCTACATTTGAATGTAAAAATTGATTTTATCAAACAAAACTATGATTACTGAATATAAGTACATTATTTACCTTCAGAGGTGAATGTATCAAACCAGATGCCATGATAAACGTTTTTGTTGCTGTGCACTCTCAAACAATAGCATGGTATTTTTCACTAATAGCTACTGTAATTGGACAGTGCAGTTAGATTAACAAGAATTTAAACTTTCTGCCCATAAAAATACATATCTATTTCCTGGGAAATGTTCTTGTTACTTACAACATCATGCTAATCACATTAGCGCACGTTAGCTCAACCGGACACCGATCTTAAATTAAAATCTGCTGCTGAGGCGCTTTGAGCTGGGCCTCTCTGAGCTGGATCTGTCTGAGCTGACTTCTCTGTGTGTGTGTATGTGTAAATTATGTGTACAGCATGTCTTGTGTATGTAGGCACCTGAGCTGAGCCATAAAGGAAATTGGGCATCTTCCAACCCACTATCAGTTAGTTTGCTTTACTTTTTTACTAACTTTTTTTTATTTGAATGCTGAAGGTGATGCATAGATGAGCCAGATCAGGAACAGGCCTACTTCTCATTGGTCAGCGCACGAAGCTGTGCACAGCGAGCATTTTGACTAGGCTACTGATATTGTCTGGGGTTGTTTGGTATGCAAAATTACTTGTAGATCAATGACTGTCAACCTAATTACATGCTTAGTTAGACAAGGAGGATGCAGTTGTCACAAAAGATTAAAGGTATTTTCAGGAGGGTGGAAAGTAATTTGATCAACAACAACAAAAATAGTAAATCACTGGTTCACTGGTTCATAACTTTTGTACCGATTTTCTGACAAATGCATGCTACATTTGGATCTGTTTGGAATCCTCCAGACCGATGAACTCATATCTTAAACATTTGAACCGGGACTGACGCGGTGAATCATTACTTCCCTATTAGGAGTGCCATCAAAAGAAAAACAGAACTTTTGTTGAATTCGACAAGAAAGCAGAACACTACACAGTGTTAAACTACACATTGTACAGTGTCCTGCCTTTACACAGTGTAATGGAGAAATGAAACTGGATAAAATAGCCTAAGCTAACCCTAACCCATCTCTATATTTACCAGAGACTGAGCATAACAGACAACCCAAGGCCTACAGGAAGAAAGCAGAGTCCTCTATCCAATTTCCGATATCCATCAGAGAGCCATATAATGCTCTGTAAATGGCTGCTAAACAAGTTAAGTCCTGGGCTTTAATGAGGTACAGATCACAGGAGTGGAGAGTCTGTCTAATAGAGCCTTTATAGGCTAGGGCTCCTCAGAGAAAAACAACCCATTCACTAGTGGCACACTAACTGTGGATAATTACACTGGATGCATCACTATAGTATGTTCCATCTGCTCTAGCGACACAGCAGTTAAAAACACTCCAATATCAGTGATTGGTCAAAATGACTCATGATAAAATGGGTTTTACTAGGTTTACCCAAATCCAGATAGCTGATGTTCTGAAAGAGCTGCAAAATCTGGACCCCTACAAATCAGCCGGGCTAGACAATCTGGACCCTCTCTTTCTAAAAATATCTGCCGAAATTGTTGCAACCCCTATTACCTGCCTGTTCAACCTCTCTTTCGTATCGTCTGAGATTCCCAAAGATTGGAAAGCTGCCACGGTCATCCCCCTCTTCAAAGGGGCTGACACTCTAGACCCAAACTGCTTCAGACCTATATCTATCCTACCCTGTCTTTCTAAGGTCTTCGAAAGCCAAGTTAACAAACAGATTACTGACCATTTCGAATCCCACCATACCTTCTCTGCTATGCAATCTGGTTTCAGAGCTGGTCATGGGTGCACCTCAGCCACGCTCAAGGTTCTAAACGACATCATAACCGCCATCGATAAGAGACATTACTGTGCAGCCGTATTCATCGACCTGGCCAAGGCTTTCGACTGTCCATCACAACATTCTTATTGGCAGACTCGACAGCCTTGGTTTCTCAAATGATTGCCTCGCCTGGTTTACCAACTACGGACTGTTGTCCGGTCCTCTGACAGTCTATGGGAGTGCCACAGGGTTCAATTCTCGGGCCGACTCTCTTTTCTGTATTCATCAATGATATTGCTCTTGCTGCTGGTGATTCTCTGATCCACCTCTACGCAGACGACACCATTCTGTATACTTCTGGCCCCTCCTTGGGCACTGTTAACTAACCTCCAGACGCACTTCAATGCCATACAACACTCCTTCCGTGGCCTCCAACTGCTCTTAAACACAAATAAAACTAAATGCATGCTATTCAATCGATCACTGCCCGCACCTGCCCGCCCGTCCAGCATCACTACTCTGGAGGGCTCTGACTTAGAATACGTGGACAACTACAAATACCTGGGTGTCTGGTTAGACTGTAAACTCTCCTTCCAGACTCACATTAAGCATCTCCAATCCAAAATTAAATCTAGAATCGGCTTCCTATATCGCAACAAAGCATCCTTCACTCATGCTGCCAAACATACCCTCGTAAAACTGACCATCCTACCGATCCTCGACTTTGGTGATGTCATCTATAAAATAGCCTCCAACACTCTACTCAACAAACTGGATGCAGTCTATCACAGTGCCATCTGTTTTGTCACCAAAGCCCCATACACTACCCACCATTGCGACCTGTATGCTCTCGTTGGTTGGCCCTCGCTTCATACTCGTCGCCAAATCCACTGGCTACAGGTTATCTACAAGTCTCTGCTAGGTATAGCCCCGCCTTATCTCAGCTCACTGGTCACCATAGCAGCACCCACTCGTAGCACGCGCTCCAGCAGATATATCTCACTGGTCACCCCCAAAGCCAATTCCTGCTTTGGTCGTCTTTCCTTCCAGTTCTCTGCTGCCCATGACTGGAACGAATTGCAAAAATCTCTGAAGCTGTTGACTCACATCTCCCTCACTAGCTTTAAGCACCAGCTGTCAGAGCAGCTTACAGATCACTGCACCTGTACATAGCCCATCTGTAAACAGCCCATCTATCTACCTACCTCATTCCCATAGTGGTATTTATTTATTTATTTTGCTCCTTTGCACCCCAGTATCTCTACCTGCACATTTATCTTCTGCCAATCTACAATTCCAGTGTTTAATTGCTATTTTGTAATTACTTCACCACCATGGCTTATTTATTTCCTTAACTTACCTCATTTGCACTCACTGTATATAGACTTTGTTTTATTTTGTTCTACTGTATTATTGACTGTATGTTTTGTTTATTCCATGTCTAACTCTGTGTTGCTGTATGTGTCGAATTGCTACGCTTTATCTTGGCCAGGTCACAGTTGCAAATGAGAACTTGTTCTCAACTAGCCTACCTGGTTAAATAAAGGTGAAATAAAAAAATAAAAAATTGACATACACTATGCTTAAGTGAGCTGAGGTTGATGGAACAGGCTGACCGTAACTGGGTTGAGAACTAAGCTTAGGTTGGGCCTACTCCTATTGTGTCAAAATCTAAGTTAGTGGAATATTTGTAAGGGAGCATATTTTGAAGCTGGCATCTTTTCTTCTAGCCATGGTAGCCAAAATAATGGGCAACTGGGCATTTTTATTCATGATGGGATGATAATTGCTTAATTAACGCAGGAACATTGCTTTCAACATACTTTGTATCCCCATAATTTACTCAAGTGTTTCCTTTATTTTGGCAGTTACCTGTAGCTTAACCTACATCTAATTGATCATCTCCGGGACCCCAATTTCTATGAGAAGAACTTTGAGTCACCCAAAAACAACCTTTATATATATATATATATATATATAATATAAGGTGGTAAAATGTTGGAATTTTGGGCATGAATTTGAGTGTGGCTTATGTACCTTGCACAAAGAGGGTCTGGTCAGTCTCTCCTCTTCATCGAATGGACCTTTCCAACGTGACGCCATCATTTCACTTCACACAAGAGGTGACAATCCTTTAGTACACACATCGAAAGCTATAGATCCCAGCAAATAGACAGCAGTCGAGTCCTCCAGGTAACGTTAGGGTTCGTCTCTCCAGTTCACACCGTAATCCATGTTTCCGTATCTGGTCCAAATTGTTGAGCTGAATGTGAAATAAGTTTATTTGAACGAATTGCATTAGTGACTGCTATATTGAAATACACGACACAATTTATATTCCAATGCTAGCTAACATTGATAAGCATAGTTGAAATTTGAAAATTATAACTAAGGTTAGGGCAAAAATGTTGCTTGCTATTACCTTTCTAATAATATTTACCAAAACTAACGTATGAATGATCAGCTAGGTTATTACCAGCAAGCCAATCAACAAGTAGGCAGGAGGCAAAGCCGATCGATGCGACTCGCTTTGGGGACCAACGTTAGTAACTAACTCGTGAGGCAAAACTTGCCACCCTGTTTTTCTTGTGTTCGGACCGAGAGAGCTAACGGAGACGTCTTTCACTGGTCACCGTACTATACGTTCTGCTATTTTCTTTTCAGGTAAAGTTAAACAGGTCCAGTGGAGAACACACAGGAATGCGGTTACGGTGGTCGCCGATTCTTTTCCTGCCCTGGCTAAACTTCGTTAAATGAAGTTGGATCCGATCAATACAAAGAAGCCAACGTTTTCCTCAACAACAAACAACCTCGTTGTGGGGTGGGAGGACGTTAAAATTACAGATGACACGATACAGCAAGAGTTTTCAGAAGTGTAGTTAGGTAGCTACATCTAACACTACAAAACAAACGCGTGGAACCTGTTTAGCTAGCTGGCTATTCTTCAGAAGTTTGTAGTTGGCATTAAAAACAATATCCGTGCAATGTGACCAAGTTAGCTAACGTTCGTAGGTAGCCAGCTAACGTTAGCATGCTATTTAATGGGCTAAAGTAAACCTACCTGTTGTGAAAAGCGACGTTACAGACTGTGTTGAAACGTATTTATTTCTCATAAAAATCACTCAAATAAAATTATGGCCCCGTGTCAGTTTCAGTCATATTTACATATCCTAACGAAATACAGTCACATATGTATCCCATCCGAACTCCAGGGAGACACGCGGCTGCTGGAAGTTGGAATTTTGTTCAAGCCTTCCAGAATGCCAAAGACCATCCTCTTTTCGCCAGCGCCACTCCCGGCAAGGCTTCTTCTTTGGTATTATGACAGTCCGCAAACAAATGTTATAGGGGCATGCCGCCGACTACTGTATTGGCTGTGTATCAGCCTATTATTCTTTAGTATGGCTTCATCACACTGTAAAATACATGGATTTTATTGATGTATTGCCCTACCAACTAACCCTGCACCCATTAAAACCTCACCACTATTCTGCTACTTTTGCCCCCATCTGATCCAAAACACTCCAGGCCAGCAGACTGGGAGAATGGGACACTATAATTCAAAACATTTTGTAACTCTTCTGCAGTAAAATCTCTTACACCCAAGCAGTGGCGGTTCCAGCTTGTATGGCTCCCTGGGCAAACCCCCCATTCAGTGTCCCCCGCCAACACAAAACAAATAAAACATTATTCAGACATTTGGAACAACACAAATACATGATCATAACATTTAAAACTATATACATATAAAATATTTACAAAAATAAGACTCATAAATATCAAAAATAAGTAACAAAGACAAATAGAAATACATTTGTGTTGATTTGGCACTCGAGCATCAACACATTATACCCATCCACCAAACCTGTCAACCAAGAGTCAAGACTAAACCAATTCACCTTGGTTATATATTATTAACGATTTTGCACAAACCATTAAAAAATGCAGCGATATGTCTGCGAAACTATATATTCATGATTTTGCACAAACCAGAAAAAAATGCAACGATATGCCTGTGAAACTATATATTCACAGTATTATGAATGAATTGTGGTGTATTTGGTAGCATTACATAGTGTGACTGATTTGACTAATTGCATTAGTACTGTACAAAGTTAGAGGTGCGCTATTTGATCGATTCCCCCGCTCCCCCTACCTCGGGCTTCCAGTGGGGAGACCTGAGGTCAACCGACCTCCGCCCCCCTCTACATCTCATACTTCTGCCTAGCTTCTGCCTAGCTCACAAACTAAAATCAGGGTGCCCACTCCGACAAGGTTAATTGACCCACAGTCCCACACGGTAACATGATATCATTGACGTGACGTGCAAATGAGCGATAGAGAACCGATCGCGCTAATCAAATCAAATTGTATTGGTCACATACACATGGTTAACAGATGTTAATGTGAGTGTAGCGAAATGCTGTGCTTCAAGTTCCGACAGTGCAGTAATATCTAACAAGTAATCTAACAATTCCCCAGCAACTACCTAATACACACAAATCTAAAGGTGTGAATGAGAATATGTACATATAAGTATATGGATGAGCGACGGCCCAGCGGCATAGGCAATGTGCAGTAGATGGTATAAAATACAGTACATACATGTGATATGAGTAATTTAAGATATGTAAACATTATCAAAGTGGCATTATTTAAAGTGGCATTGTTTAAAGTGACTAGTGATCCATTTATTAAAGTGTCCAGTGATTGGGTCTCAATGTAGGCAGCAGCCTCTCTGAGTTACTGATGGCTGTTTAGCAGTCTTATGGCCTTGAGATAGAAACTGTTTCTCAATCTCTCGGTCACAGCTTTGATACACCTGTACTGACCTCGCCTTCTGGATGATAGTGGGGTGAACGGGCAGTGGCTCGGGTGGTTGTTCCTGTGATATCGGGTGCTGTAGGTGTCATGGAGGGCAGGTAGTTTGCCCCCGGTGATGTGTTGTGCAGACCGCAGCACCCTCTGGACAGCCTTGCGGTTGAGAGTGCAGTTTCCGTACCAGGCGGTGATACAGCCCGACAGGATGCTCTTGATTGGGCATCTGTAATTTCTTTAGCCTCCTGAGGTTGAAGAGGCGCTGTTGCGCCTTCTTCACCACACTGTCTATGTGGGTGGACCATTTCAGTTTGTCTGATGTGTACGCCCAGCACTTAAAATGTTCCACTACCTCCACTGCTGTCCCTTCAATGTGGATAGGGGGGGGGGTCTCCCTCTGCTGTTTCCTGAAGTCCACAATCATCTCATTAGTTTTGTTGACGTTGAGTGAGAGGTTGATTTCCTGACACCTCACTCCGAGTGCCCTCTCCTCCTCCCTGTAGGCTGTCTTGTCGTTGATGGTGATCAAGCCCACTACTGTTGTCGTCTGCAAACCTGATGATTGATGTCACCATTCCGATTTTGTTTTATGCGGGCGCCCCGTGCCACCCCCTGCAAGATGCCGCCATGGGCAGCTGCCCATGTCGCCTAAACCTAAATCTGCCACTGCACCCAAGTACTCTGCAGCTGCCACCACAACATCTATCCTCTGTGATTTATGTTCCATTCCTGCGGTACAATTAACAACCATGGCCATGAACGCAAAAAAAAACAACCTTACTGAAGCACGTTATTCCTCTGTTCACCTCGGCCTATTCACAGGGATCTTCTTAGGATCCCTCACCCTTGACCCACCTTCCTCTACTACTCTCTTCACTGCCTCAGCATATGACACCTTCTGCACTACACTGACAGGACACCTCTAATCTCCGGCACCATGGGTACCCCTCTAGTTTTTACACACACAACTTTTTCCACCAATACTACAAATTCCTTTGTCTGATGTCTGATGTTCTCATATCTAGGAATCTCCCTCCTACAAACTGCTGCCACATGACTATAAGCTTGACACCTATAACACCATAATGGGTTCTGGACAAAAGCGTTCACGGCTTCCGGCCAATCACAATCATCGTAGCAACTTCTGCTTTAAAATTCGACCAATTGTATGACTCCTTGTAAAGCCGCAAGAGGTGGTGTTTTTGTTATTCCACTAGCTAGGTTACCATCAAATTGGCTACAGATTTTAATGCAAATAATAACAAATCTGAATAAAGAAAATACGTGAATTTTCCCACCAGTGGTGTGTTTCCACCAAATACAGATAAAAATCTGTCTGTGATGATGTAGTGCACACAATGTACTTTTTCACTTACGTGTTCCAAATAAAAATCAACTCTACCGATAGTTTTGCCACAAAAACTGTTGCGTCAAATAGCAAATGTGCCTACTCTGGTCTTGGCACGTGCTCTCTAGCCAACAACTCGCAGATCCAGTGTGGGTAGGCTGTGTGGGTAAACTAGTCTGCATTATCCGATTATTATGGATAAGAGTGAGAATATTTTTATTTGCCAAATGGCAGTCAAGCGTCATGTCACCAGAATAAGACCCCTCAATATTTTTTGGAAACGAGCATCAAGATCACCGTGCACTTTCACCACCCTGTGAAGTATATTATAACTTATTCCATATGTAGACTAATAAACTGCATGGTTTCCGGAGTCATCGTAGAAGAACCACACACCATATCTTAATGTGACTCCAGTTAAACTTCCATATGATGGTTATTATATAAATATTTGCCCATAAAGGCCATTTCTTGCTAAATAAATTATACTGACACAAAAGAATCCCACCATGTCGAACAAACACATTATCTGTCTGCATTGATAAAATTGTACCGAAACTTCCTGTTTCCATCACATCTTGATTTTTTTAATGAATAAAAACTGTGGATGGAAATGTGTTTAATAAACCGTCAGTTTCAGGAGATTTTATAAATGCCGACAGATCATTTGTTCGTTCGACATGGTGGGATTTTTTTGTGTCTGTAAAATTAGTTTCCCACCGGTGGGAAAATGTGCATATTGTCTTTATGCAGATTTTAGAATATAGGCATGAAAATCTATCACCAATTGGATGGAAACCTAGCTAATGAGGCAAAAACCTTTTGGACTTTTTCACTTTTGGGGCACTCAAAGGGATAAAACTCAGAGGACTAAAATAGTTCTGAAATGCTCGGGCATCCCCTGAAAAATCAGAATTTAAAAATGTATTAATACTTTTTTTTTTTATAGAAATATTTTTTCACAAAAGTAGTGCCCTGGGCCTTTACTAATACTGGCGGACCAACATTTTTTTTCAGCATCTCTGCTTTGGCAAAAAAGGTAGTTGTATAATTAAGAACAATATCTTGCAGGATTCTATAGTTGGAATTGTAATATCCCCGTCCCTTTTTCTGCAATTGTCATTCTAATGGGATCCAGAAAGTACCAAACCCGGTCCTCAAACATTTACATCAAAAGGTGCAAAGCTTTGGGCAAAGACACAAAACATCCACATAAATTAAAATATTTTTCTTGATCAAATAAAATGGAAAAACAACCACTTGTTATGCAGTATTAATTTACCATCCTTACAAACCACTTAATGTAAATGTACATTCCTGTATTGTACATAGGCTGGTCATCTAGGTTTGTACCTGTATACTTTCCATCACCATGAAGAAAAACAATGCACAGTACAGTAGTTGAATACATTGAGACATGAATTGGTTTGTGATGATGTGATGATGTGGCTCATTTGGTAGACCATTGCAATGCTATGGTTGTGGGTTCGATTCCCACGGGGGACCAATATGAAAATGTATGTCTGTTTGTATCTATCTCTGTCACACAAACACCTATACAAACACTCATACACCTATACAACAACTGCTTGGTTAGATTACAATAGTCACATGGTGGCTGGTTCAGTAGGGTTGAGAAGGGGTTGGCATGTGGATGACAGGGCCTGTGGAATGTTTATTCCCACTGTATGAGCGATAGAGTTCCCACCATCCAATACAATCATCATTACCCTCTTTGGTTTTCCTCTGTAGTAATATCTGGCACATACACCGGCTGTGGTCTCCGACTGAATTGAACTGGAATTATAGCATTTAGTTTCTACAATTTTGCTTTTTCAGAGTACTTTGATGTAGGTGCTAGTTTAACCTTTAATACTTAGATATGTTTGGGGGGGAATTAGAATGACATGGTCTGTGTTATAATTTGTTACATTTTACACACACTCACAATCACACACTTGCACGCACACACAAACCTGAAAGGAGGGACTTAAAAGTGCTGCTTTTCTCAGGGCCCAGACAAATGTCCCTTTCATTCCTTCCCAACAGAAGGGACCACCTGTTCCTGGGATTGGTGGCTTTTGTCAAGGAGGTCATCCTGGCCAAGGGACTTTCACAATGCTGCCCTGCCTGTCCAGTTCTACCGCCAACGGCTGCCAGTTCTACTTCCAACGGTTCTGCGAGGGGCTGTGGTGGCAAGAGGAGATACTTACATTTTATGGGCATGCAGGACCAGCTCTATTTTAGAGGTGTAAGTATCATGACATAAACAAGAATATATACATCTGGAATAGGTTGATATTGATAGTAATCTTGAATGTCTCAATTGTCTGCTGTAACATTGTATATGGAGAGGCAATCACGTATCAAACACTATAACAGAGTTCACTAGCAGGTAAACAGACAAAACCTTTTGGTTTTTATAACACTGCTTGTCCCGCTGCTTCAACACTGTGGAATCATATGTCAGTTGTATGCTATGGACCCAGCAGTTCACACACAACTTGCTCTCTTTTGGTCCTTTGAGTATCTCTATTCTTTCTGCTGCTGGCCTAGTTTTGTCAGTGCATTTACCAGGTCAAAGTCTGCTGAGGCAAGTTCAAACCTTGTAAAGTTGTCTGTTTGACCCATTTCTCCACCACAAGGTGAAACAACCAGAACCATATAAAGCTTCCAGGAAGACCAGGTGTTTATGACCAAGAAACTGGGAAAGGACAGAAACTGTTGACAACAATTTTAGAGTTGGGTTGTCATGTAATAGTCGCCCAGGTATATGAAATATGCTATGGTATACTATCTATGGTATACTATGGTATACTATGGTATACTATCATCACACGATTATTTTGGTTGAATAAGGTAGGACTTGATACATGGTTAGGCCTAAGTGAGACGTGATGAACAGTGGGTTTTCAATCTGGTGAGCAGCTCTATAGTGACCAAAGTAAAGTACAAAAAGCATACATAAAGACACTTTATTTTCTATGAAGGAAAAGTCATGCATTAACTGGTTCTCTGTAGCTGGTAGAGCATGGTGCTTGCAATGGCAAGGTAGTGGGTTCTATTCCCGGGACCACCCATTTTTTTAATAAAAATTAAGTCGTTTGGGATAAAAGTGCCTGCTAAATGGCATATAGATGTATGTGTTTGTATACAGTAAATTACAGAGCTGGTTATCTAATGTCTCATAACCTGTTCTATATCATGGATGATTTTAAGTTGAGTAAATCCTGAAAATCAGATGAACAATGGCAGTGAAGCACATCTCCTCCCAAAACAGTGCAATTCCCTTTTATTAGAAAAGCAGAATTTGTTTCAATTCAATGGGCAATAGAAATATGAATTCACTGGGGAGCCAGGCCCACAAAAGGGCTTTATTACAGACAGAAATACTCCTCGGGCTGGGGTGGTTACATGTGGTCTGTGATTGTGAGGTCGCTTTGGACATATTGCCAAATTCTCTAAAACGATGTTGGAGGCAGCTTATGGTACATAAATTAACATTACATTCTCTGGCAACAGCTCTGGTGGATATTCCTGCAGTCAGTGTGCCAACTGCACGCTCCTTCAAAACTTGAGGCATCTGTGGCATTGTGTTGTGTGACAAAACTGCACATTTTAGAGTGGTCTTTTATTGTCCCCACCACAAAGTGCACCTGTGTAATGGTAATGCTGTTAAATCAGTTTCTTGATATGCCACACCTGTCAGGTGAATGGATTATCTTGGCAAAGGAGAAATGCTCACTAACAGGGATATAAACACATTTGTGCAAAAATATTTGATAGAAATAAGCTTTTGTATGGAACATTTCTAGGATTTTTTATTTCAGCTCATGTAACATGGAACCAACACTACATGTTGCATTTATATTTTTGTTCAGTGTACATCGTTTTTGATCACTTTCAAAATAAATGTACTTACTTGAATAGGTTCTCCCACTTCCTCTGTTTTCTGGGTCCAACTAAATAATGGTCAATCTTCCCAAAGTTCCCGGTGGCAGCAAAACGCAACCAGCTGTGTGGACGATTGGAGGGCAGTTTTGTCTTCCAACATGGCGCCTGGTGCAGTTGCTAGGTGATTTGTGATGCAACTGCAAGCCCTCTTTACAGGTAACTGCCGAAATAAAGGAAACATGGGTCTCAAAGGAGAATAAGGGTGTGTGTGCATGTCTCAGTCACCAGATCTCAACCCAAATTATGGAATTTCTCATGGAAGAATGACATTGCATCCCTCCAATAGAGTTCAAGACACTTGTAGAATCTGCTACATTCAATCTGGGAGACAACCTGAACCGTTTGGCACTCTCTTCACCAGCAAACTCAAAAAGAAAAACAGGAGGCACACTCAACACAAGCATATTATTGAAACATCTTCAATATTTCAACATGTAGTACACTGAAACTAAGCCCCTTTCTTCCTTCCTTTCTGTCTAGACTGTAAACAGGAAATTGAGTGATTTGGCGTGGGTCACCTGGTATGTTATGGTGTTAGTGTTTCTATGCCAGGACTCACCCTGCTGCCTTGATCCTCTTGGGCCTAAAGGCCTCCACCTGTTTAAGGAGAGTCTTCATTGTCTTGCCTGTGTCTACAATGGCCTGCATGGGACAAAAAAAACACAGAAGAACTTTAGCAGCATGACTTTGATACTGGCTGTCAACACTCAAAGTCAAAAATACACCAAGCTGAGAGCTCACTGGTATCTCACACGAACAAAACAAATAAGAGTGCTCTAAAAAATAAATACTATGTGTGTGAGCATGCGCACAAGAGAGTGTGTGTTTGTGTGTGTAGCCCCAGTTGCACTGAGCAGTCTGAACCCACAGTTAAAAAGGGGACAACCAAAGTGTGACCCAGGGTAACACAGAAACCCATCTGACCCTGAACACCACTAGTGACACAGGTCAAATCAAATCAAATGTATTTACAGCATATAGCTATTCTTACATCAGCTGATACCTCAAAGTGCTGTACAGAAACCCAGCCTAAAACCCCAAACCCCAGGTGGTTTAAGTCATCCAGCTTGCGATGAAGGGGAAGCTGCATTGTGTGGCTCTATTGTGTGGCCCCTCTATTCATAACACATGTGTGTGTGTGTGTGTGTGTGTGTGTGTGTGTGTGTGTGTGTGTGTGTGTGTGTGTGTGTGTGTGTGTGTGTGTGTGTGTGTGTGTGTGTGTGTGTGTGTGTGTGTGTGTGTGTTCATGTGTGTTGGGGGGTTGATTGTGAGGAGCATGACATTGAACACATTTCCATGTCATCCATCAATGCAACAAATGCAATGGCATCCATTCTTGTCCTACAATCATTTATGGCATTCGATGACATAGGCCAACTAGTTCATGACACATTAGGTGCATTATTAGATGACGGCGAGACTAGAAATGAGAGGGTGTATGTCCTTTTAATATGGAAACCTATTCTATGATACAAAGAACAGAACTGCACAGGACTTAAAGAGGCTCATATAATAACTTCCAATAACTGCTTCAGTATCTTCCACTATTAGAAGTGCCATTTGCTTTGATTCTGTACATTTTGTAACAGTATTTTGGCATTTTATTAATGTTTCTGTATAGACTACTAATGGACACAGCTGTATTCATATGCTTGTTCTAATGATGTCTGCTTATGGTATGCACTGACTGTTTTCATTCGTTTCAAAGAGAATCTTTCCCAATGTAGAGGTCCCCATAATAGGCACACAATTACTGTGCTAAGAGGAACATTTCTGAATCAATTCTGAGAAGGGACAATCAAGCTTCCCTAATGGACAGACTCAGACAATCAATTAAAAAGTTGTGACTGTCCAATTCAGGGTTGAATTCATTAGGACACACCATAGAAAAATGTTTTGCATTGGTAAACGAATAAGGAGCATTTATTATTGGATAAGTTTGTGTAGTCCTTCTTTGTTTCAGTCTGTTTTGTTCTGTTTGGTGCCTAATGAATATGACCCTGGTCTGGTAGAACTCACACCTACATACAGAGAATGAGAGCTATGAGGCAATGTCCTCCACTCCCCATGACTTTGATAAACATCTGGAGAAAGTTATGGAGTATTTGATGGATGTACTCCGAGACTCCAGTAGAGGAGAGGAAGGAAATAAGCATGTTGACTCAACTCCACGATTAGGATATTATTTTTTGTAAGAGAGAACAGAGAAAGGAAGCAGTTATGCATGGTTAGGAATAGTAAAGATGTATCTGCAATCTACCACATTGCTGGAAAGGAGACTGAATCAGGTTTTCCTCTAGAACTTGCCTGTGCTTAGCTCCATACCTTTTCTTTTTTATGCTGAAAAAAAATGCCCTAAACTATTAGAAACAGTGGCGATTTTAGCATGTACGTTTTGGTGAGAATTTTTTTTTTAGATGCATGCAAGCAAAGCCCCTACACAACACAACACAACACTAAACAATACATCAATTGGACTATAATGGTGACAAACGATGCCCACAAACTAGAGCCTACATAAAGCTGTCCCAACAGCAGAGTCCCAACAGCGGTCCCGACACCTTACCACTGTTACACCTGGCTATCAGCGGAGCCTTGTCTGGAAGCGAAACAGTTCATTCAGACTCATTTACTGCTTTTAAAAAAACAGAGCTGATACGGCTGACTTGCTTAAACAAATGTGGCAATTGAGATGTACAAAATATGGCATAAGGGGACGACGAGCGTATAAGAGGCAATCCATAATTTTATATTAAGATATTAATGAGCGAGCTATGATGGACGTCAATATAACTATTTGTTCTGCACTTTTGAAATATACAGTGACAGAATTCAGAACATGGGCCATTCTTACATTATTCTCCCTGTACACCAAGTCAGAACCGTAGGATAAATAAATAAATAAAGGGGGCATATAAGCAGACAACGAAAGCTCTTAGACTATTCGATGAGGACATTGCACCACCAAGTCAGATGAATAGGCTAAATTATGAGGGGAAAACGTACCAAATTATTAGGGTGAGGCACATGGGCTACAAACAGTTTACTGCACACCATATACTTGGTTTTACTTTCTTAGCTACAGTATACACATCTCCCTGGCATATCAAATAATTTATGCAGCAGCATACAATACATTTTTGGACTTTGGACTCACCTTGTTGTGCTGTGCTCACTTGAACAGGAAGGTGGCGAGGTGGTCTTTCGTGGGCAAATTTTGTCTTCAAACTTTGTCTTCAAAGTCTGTCATTCTCTGGATTTATGGTGCTTTTAAGACAACTGGGGGAAAAACAAGGTCAATTCATCTTTAGGTCGGAGCTCTAGAAAGAGGTTTCAACTTGGAATTCCGAGTTGGATGACCGTTCAAAACATACTTTCCCAGTCAGAGCTAGTTTTTTTCATAGTTCCCAGTTGTCTTGAACTCACTGAGATTGAGATTTCCCAGTTCCGACTTTCCAGTTGTTTTGAAAGCGGCAGAAGTCATGCTGAATTGACAGAATGGCCAATGTTAAATGCTTATCCCTTTAAGATAGAAAAAGAGATTCTTAAACACAGACTTGGACCACACATCCACTCCATTGAATAGTAGGCTAGTGATTGCTTTGTGATGCTTGTAGTTAGCCACTGATTCCTTCCAAACTACTCATTATTGAATTTGCCATTTCCAACTTGTTGTGTGATGTTTATGTCCAATGGCTGATGAGCACCGATATGTTTTTTTCTATAATTTCTCTTCACATGACAAGGATTGAAAAGGATTTGCCAATAGATTGTCGACTTGATTCATGATTATCAATGCTAGCTTGCTAGCTAAAATTTTGAAAGTGTGTCCAATCAAAGCTACTGTAGATATAACGTGATTGACGTCATTTCATCTGTGGCCAATGACCTTGGGTCTTTTTGGATGGGCACTTTGAATATAACTCTTTGGCATCGACCAAGGGGCTTCAATTTTTGAGCTCTCCCCGTAGATTTTGTGGTGACGTAGTGTCCCCATGAGTGACAGAACACTGAGCCAATCATGGCGCAACTAGAGAACATTACCAACCCCTACGTTACGTATTTTCTGCTGGCTGCCTCAGCACCACAGAAAGCACTGAGCTTGGCTGAAACATCTGCATTTTGGAACTACCTCACTCTAGAAAGCAAAAAAGAGATATTTGTTAGCAGCTTTATTAACTCAATATATATATATATATATTTTTTACATTGTTTGCAAACTGATATGTGACATGTATTAATGCCAAAATAACATGCAAAACAGTCAGAAAAATAAATAATTCTTATTTATTTAAAAAAGCTAAACAGTTGGGACTCAAAACATGTGGGGCTCTACTTTACCTGCCCTGAATGACGGGTCACCACTGATTATAAACATACCCATAACATGATGCAGCCACCACTATGCTTGAAAATATGGAGAGTGGTACTCAGTAATGTGTTCTATTGGATTTGCCCCAAACATAACACTTTATATTCAGGACAAAAGTTGAATTGCTTTGCAAATTTCTTTTGGCAGCATTACTTTACTGCCTTGTTTGCAAACAGGATGCTTGTTTTGGATAAAAAATAATTCTTGTAAATGCTTTTTTACACCTGAACTTCTCCAGGTGTAACGATCGTTATAATAAGTGGACCAAAGCACAGCGTCATCTGGGTTCCACATATTTTAATTTCTTAGTGAAACTCACAGCATAACAATAAAGAGAAACAAACAAACAAACGAACGTACGTACGTACAGCCTTGTAGGGCTCAAAAGCAACAATACAAAAACAGGATCCCACAAACAACAGGTGGGAAAAGGCTGCCTAAATATGATCCCCAATCAGAGACAACGATAGACAGCTGCCTCTGATTGGGAACCATACCAGGCCAACATAGAAATACAAAAACTCGACTACACATAGAAATAATAAACTAAAACACCCCCCAGTCATGCCCTGACCTACTCCACCATTTCTATGGTCAGGACGTAACACTAGGCTTTGGGGTTTTGTTGATGGTGGTGGAAAAGCTGTCTCAGGCGCTACTTCAAAATCTCCCGTAAGTGTTCAATTGGGTTGAGATCTGGTGACAGATGGCCATGGAATATGGTCTACACCATTTTCATGCTCATCAAACCATTCAGTATCCACTCGTGCCCTGTGGATGCGAGCATTGTCATCCTATGGGGCATAGCCATGGTAGCCAAAGTAAGGCCTGCCCAGAATTTTTATACATGACTCTAAGCATGATGGAATGTTAGTTGCTTAATTAACTCAGGAACCACGCCTATCTCTCATTTACTCAAGTGTTTCCATTATTTTGGCAGTTACCTGTAATTATGCACATCATATATTGAGTGTCAGAAAAATATCAATGTTAAAACAATGTTACACAAACACATTTCGGACAATGGTAAGCATTAAAAAAAAGTACATGCCTATGCCCACACAAAGGCACTATGAAGTCTAACATGGCATGGGACATATATGGATTTAGAGGTAGAATACTCAATAAGTGTTCCTAGACAAAGTGATCCGTTATGAAAAAGTTTTGTTTTCTTCTAGTTGCAGAGGAACGGAACATTCCTGATATTGCAAAAAGTCTATCAGAGGCATGCCTCCCACTGTTGACCTATTGCCCTATGCAGGCAGGGACAGCCAGCCAATACCAGACATCACATGTTGCAGAAGAAATAAGGTGGCCAATCATATTGGACAAAACAAGGGCTTTCTACTCAGTCGTCCAGGGGCATGATCCAACTCTTCCTGATTATTAATGCTAGCGGTGTGTGACTTATTACTTTATATTGGTGATTACACAAGGCATGTCTAAATAATGCCTTGCTTATCTGACTAGAAAGGCTGTGTCTTCTCTCTCTCTCTGTGGCTCTCTGTCCGCTTGCATTGTCTGCAATTTAGCATGGATGTGTATTTGAGGAACTTTTGACGCAAATATGAACTAAGGTATTCTCAAGACTCAAGAGAAGACAATAGACATCCCAATCCTAAACATCCTGCCTGAAAACAAACATATCTACGTACAGTGGTAGCGCTGTACTGTACTTTAATTTCATGTGAAGAATGCAGTCAAGCAGAAATTAAGCCATGCTGAGTTGATGCTTTGTCTGTCTTTCTGGGGCTCAGTCGTTCCATTAACTTCTTCAAGAAAGTAAACAATTACTAATCTTAATCCTCAATCCAGATTCCAGACAGTGTAAACTATATGGGTAGAAACTGGAATCTCTCGCTAGTATCTACAATACATCAGTGGTAGATATTGTGTCAACTTTCCCTAGGCCTCAAATACTTAACAATCGACAGTTTTACTCTATGTACAATAGTCAGTACCTGTCTCAAAGAAACAATAAACCACATAGTAACTGTAAATGACTTCACACACAGTCCTAGCATAATCTGTGTATAAAAGCAACATAGAAATTAGTTAAACTCACCATCCCATAACTCATCAGTGGTTCAGCATTTTCTTATACACTAAATATCTGAGCCACGCCTCTCTAAAGGCTGTGTCAGTGTGTGTGTCTGATTTATGTCAGCAGCGTCTCCCTCGCTGACCTATGATCCCATTAATGGCTGGACAGACAGACAGACAGACAGACAGACAGACAGACAGACAGACAGACAGACAGACAGACAGACACTGCAGAATAGTGACAAACTAAGCCAATGTCTTGTTCTCCCAAGACAATGAGCAATGATGCTATGTTTCTAGTATGACATCAGCAGCTATTTAAGCAAACAAACTTTGTATGTCGCACATATAATATACAGTGTATACTTTAATGGGTGGAAGGAGAATTGGTAGCAGCAGTTTGCCAGAAATAGTGATAAATTCTAGTCCTGACAGAAGAGGAAAGATGTGGTCATAGCTTTGTCACATGTCCAGGTTGTGGATGAAATCTAATCAAGGCCATAACTAACCACGGTCTTTGAGTTCAGCTACAAAATTTGGGGAGGCTGAATGTGGGGAAGACTGCCACCTTTTGGTTGTTTAGAGATACTGCCCAACTCTTTCTCAGTTCAGAATAACAACAACTACTACGAAGAAGCACCACGATCATATCAACTGCATTCAAGACACATCATTTACTTTTAAGTGAGAACAGGTCATAGAACCGGTCATAGTAGGGTGCTGCAGCAAGTAAAGTAAATAAGTAAAAAACAACATATATATTCATTTAAACAAATCATTTTAATAAATCAATACAAATGATTTGCCAAGTCAGTGAACTATGCCTTTATTACTCCTGTACTAGTGTAGAAAAACTCTCGTCAGCAGCCCCCCCCCCCCCTCCCCCAGACCCCCCGCCACCCCATTGACAGCACCCCAACCCAAAACATCTTCAGTATGTGGATTTGTAAGGCTCATAACTATATCTGCTCACAGCTTGTCTGGTATGTGTTATATTTCCTGTGTACAGCAGTGCTACTCACCTTTCCCGTCAGGAAAGAGAGGTCTTCTGCTCCAGTGATTTGGAGATCCTCTGTTGACTGGTCATTCTACAAGAAAGGGAAAGAAAAACAAACAATCATTTGAATTCATTTGGATTTGGTCAAGTGTGGTGTAAGAGCTCACAGTAATACAACATTAATTACAATAATATTATGGATATATATATTTTTTAAACTGATAGAACATCAAGTGTGTACAACAGCCCTGTAGGCCTAAATGCTTTATACTGTATATGCCAGCTGGAAATGACTACAGGCATGTCCAGGCACACATAGACCAGAGAAAGAAACACTACAATCTCAAACCATGACACTTTTATCTGGGAGTCTTATGACTGAATGGATCATGAAGGCGTATTTTCTACATCGTGAAGCTTCCTGTCCACTTGTCCAGCATCAAATAAGAACAAGTTGGTTATTTAAGTCCTTACCACATTGAGGCGGATGAAGTTGACACTAATGGGCAGTGTGGGCAGTGTGGGCAGTGTGGGCAGTGTGAGCAGTGTGAGCAGTGTGGGCAGTGTGGGCAGTGTGGGCAGTGTGAGCAGTGTGGGCAGTGTGGGCAGTGTGAGCAGTGTGGGCAGTGTGGGCAGTGTGGGTAGTGTGAGCAGTGTGGGCAGTGTGGGCAGTGTGAGCAGTGTGGGCAGTGTGGGCAGTGTGGGTAGTGTGAGCAGTGTGGGCAGTGTGAGCAGTGTGGGCAGTGTGGGCAGTGTGAGCAGTGTGGGCAGTGTGGGCAGTGTGGGCAGTGTGAGCAGTGTGGGCAGTGTGAGCAGTGTGGGCAGTGTGAGCAGTGTGGGCAGTGTGAGCAGTGTGGGCAGTGTGGGCAGTGTGGGCAGTGTGAGCAGTGTGGGCAGTGTGGGCAGTGTGGGCAGTGTGAGCAGTGTGGGCAGTGTGGGTAGTGTGAGCAGTGTGGGCAGTGTGGGCAGTGTGAGCAGTGTGGGCAGTGTGGGCAGTGTGGGCAGTGTGAGCAGTGTGGGCAGTGTGAGCAGTGTGGGCAGTGTGGGCAGTGTGGGCAGTGTGAGCAGTGTGGGCAGTGTGGGCAGTGTGAGTAGTGTGGGCAGTGTGAGCAGTGTGGGCAGTGTGGGCAGTGTGGGCAGTGTGAGCAGTGTGGGCAGTGTGAGCAGTGTGGGCAGTGTGGGTAGTGTGAGCAGTGTGGGCAGTGTGGGCAGTGTGAGCAGTGTGGGCAGTGTGGTGGGAGTTGCAGCTCAGTGCTTTGATACTCTCCACCGGGTTGGCACAGAACTGATACCCGGCTTTCAGCACACATAGCACGACGATGTCATGGTCGCCCAAGTACCCATGATGTTATGGGCAAGACACTCTGTCCTGCAACACAAGTATGTCAAAGATGAGAGGGTGTTACTCAATCCAAGCTCTCTCCAAGATGCCCTCCATCTCTCTATCTGTTTATCTGTCGTTGGGCTATCAGGATTGTATCTTCACACTCACTGATAATATCCTGATAAGAAATTGTCCTTTGTTCTGTTTGACCACTGAGGACTACAGATGTATGACCTTTTAAACCACAAATGCTGCATTGCAGGAAAATTCTCCTGCAACAGGGTGATCAAATTAAGATCCTACATCTGTATGAAGGACTGGGCGACTGAAAGTCTTGTAGATTCCCCATGTCAGTGCTCACATATTTACCAACTAAATTGGTAAATAGGCCTTCTGCATTGATGCTAAATATTTGACCTGTCCATGATGATGCCATATGGGATGAAAACCCCTCTAGATCCCCAGAGTAGGGTTTTGGATAGTTAAACAGCTCTAAACTGTAACCTGGCCAGTTATGATCTTGGAGGGAAAATATAATAGTCATTCAAATATTTGCATGCAGTTTAAAGTGACAAGTGAAGTCCATACCAGGCATCTAACAGGCATGTGTAATAATTATGTAACAAGCAACCAAAGTCATTTTGTTTGTTTGTAGTAGGTTGTTTTTTTGTAGTAGGCACATTTATATGTAACATATTTAACAGTATCCACGTCAAAGTGATCACTAATTCAGGGTACATCCCATAGCCAAGTATGCATTATTTTCCAAACAATGTTATTGTATTTACCACAATTCCTCCACTTTTCTGGAAACCAAATAGGTTTTTATTTTAATTTAATTTGAGCTTTATTTATACAGGTTTTTCTTATTGAGATAACATCTCTTTTCCAAGAGAGAATAGCAACAGGGGGAGCAACATTTCAGACAAAACAACTTACATACACTAACACAACATTAAACAAAACTATTAACACATCTTCAGTACAACAAAAACATGTTACGTTAAAAACACGAAAGTCTTGACTAAAAACAGCTGTCCTAAAGACAATTACACTCATCTATGATATGTACATCGATCAAGTGTTTAAACTCCACCAACAAAACTAGATCATCAAATTTTAAAATGTTCAGGAGACAATTCCAGGACCATGGAGCAAAGTAACTAAAGCTATTTCTACCATGACCTGTTCTAATTCTTGGTACTGTTAGAAGAAAATGAGAATGGGATCGTAATTGATATTTATTTACTGACCTGACTAAAAAAGAACGGAGATAAAATGGCATTTTACCCAATATGGCCTGATAAATCAGTGTATACCAGTGTTTAAGCCTACGCAAGGTCAGAGACGACCAGCCACCAGCGCTGTAGAGATCACAATGATGTGTTAGACGTTTTCAAACAAACAAACAAACAAACAAACATACAGCCTTGTAGGGCTCAAAAGCAACAATACAAAAACAAGATCCCACAAACCACAGGTGGGAAAAGGCTGCCTAAATATGATCCCCAATCAGAGACAACGATAGACAGCTGCCTCTGATTGGGAACCATACCAGGCCAACATAGAAATACAAAAACTAGACTACACATAGAAATAATAAACTAGAACACACCCCCAGTCACGCCCTGACCTACTCCACCATAGAAAATAAAGGCTTTCTATGGTCAGGACGTGACAGATGTATCAATAATCCATCCAATTGCTAGTATTTCAATCTTCAAGATCCCTATAAACACCCAGAGCAATATTATTGGTGTCTTTTTTTAGGCCCTAACTCTGCCATGATTTGTTGGGCAAAGCCTATGGGCAAATGAATCTAGTTTTTGTAGGGTTTTGGATAAACACCAAAAATATGGTCCTTGTCTGGAGTCTGGAGATTTTATACATTTTGTTTTATGAGACATTCTTCATCAGCTAATGTCACTTTTAAACATTTTTATTTGAAGCATTGATGTCATAAAACATGCACATAAAGCACACAAAGGCTTCATAATTCATAAAGGTCATGTTAAGTGACTGCCTGTGTCAGACCTCATTTTCAGTATTTTTCCCCAAAACCCTATTCTTTCTCCATTCATTTTCCCTATAGGAATGGCTGAACGAACCAATGGTAACTCATTTCCTGTTTTTAGGATTACAAACTGGCGTGCTCTGTACTGAGGGAAATGGATTAACATTGCCATCTTGCGGTATGAAAACAAACTTGCACAGAGCCCCTCATGTAGTGGTGAATGTACACCCATTCACCACAAGAGGGAACTCTGCTAGATAGATAATAAAGGGCCACACACACACACACACACACACACACACACAATTTTATCCGTCTTTGTGATTACTCTAATGAGCCAAATTCTAAGATTCCAAGGCCCCTCTCCCCTCCCATGAAACCGTACGGGATCCTTTTTGTTCATTTTGTGTAGCAGCAGGAGATCCGTTATGGAATAGCTCTGTCGCTCCACATTAGTGGTGTCTGCTGGGAGTTGTTTAGGAGGGTTGGACAAGGTGTCTGGGCCACCCTCCTGCGCCGTGCAGCGCGGAGTGGGCCCATCCACATCCACGGCAGCTGTAATTATTAAACAGGGGTGTAATAACAGCTGGAGAGACAGATGTCAACAGAGAGAAACATTTGATTTCTATCAGACAGTTTAGTGTGTCACCTCTAAAGAATGGAGTAATTTAACACTAATCTAATATGGTGTTGCAGCCAGGGTGCCTGAAAATGATTTAAATGACTCAAAGCTTGTAGTCTGTATGAGTTCACTTTTTCTACTTCACAAACAACATAACACAAAAACACCAAAACAAAATGCCCACTATACAAAACTTTATCTTCAAAGTTCTGTCAAATGTCTCAGATTTTTATTTAACTTATAATAATAACATAAAGTGCCTTCAGAAATGATTCAGACCCCTTGACTTTTTCCACATTGTTGTGTTACAGTCTGAATTGAAAATGTATTTTGCGTCACTGACCTACACATAGTACCCTATAATGTCAAAGTGGAAATATGTTTTCAGACATTTTTACAAATTAATCAAAAAATGAAAAGCTGAAATGTCTTGAGTCAATAAGTATTTACCCCTATCGAGTGTGAATACTTACTTACAAAAATATATTTCTGTATTTCCTTTTCAATACATTTGCAAACATTTCTAAAAACATGTTTGCACTTTGTCATGGGTATTGTGTGTAGATGGGTGAGAAAAAACTTCTGAATTCAGGCTGTAACACAACAAAATGTGGAATAAGTCAAGGGGTATGAATACTTTCTGAAGGCACTGCATCTAAAGGGATGTAACGAGACAGCTCAGTCCTCCAGTTTGTTATGGTATGATGCTTTCCAATTCATGGCTACACATTTTCCTGCCGAAATTAAGCCCAGATTACAAAACTTTCTCTGATATTGATCACCAATATTTACACTTCCCAACAGATATAATAGTGGAGATGGATGAATCCAAACTCCTAGACACAATGAAATGATAGTGCATAGGTTACATTATCCCAAAATGGTGTCAGTTTGTCACAGGACAACAGCATATGTAATAGGTTCCTTTGTACTTTTGCATCTCCAACAGAGATGCTACATTTCTGGGTGTGTTACATGTATTCTGGCAGGCGTGTAGTAAGACCTATGAATTATCTTAAATTGCAGTAGTTTATGTCTTAGGTTGTAGGAGCATGTGTTAGCATTTTCACATACAGTGCCTTGCGAAAGTATTCGGCCCCCTTGAACTTTGCGACCTTTTGCCACATTTCAGGCTTCAAACATAAAGATATAAAACTTTATTTTTTTGTGAAGAATCAACAACAAGTGGGACACCATCATGAAGTAGAACAACATTTATTGGATATTTCAAACTTTTTTAACAAATCAAAAACTGAAAAATTGGGCGTGCAAAATTATTCAGCCCCTTTACTTTCAGTGCAGCAAACTCTCTCCAGAAGTTCAGTGAGGATCTCTGAATGATCCAATGTTGACCTAAATGACTAATGATGATAAATACAATCCACCTGTGTGTAATCAAGTCTCCGTATAAATGCACCTGCACTGTGATAGTCTCAGAGGTCCGTTAAAAGTGTGTTCACCTGATTTAGAATTCCTCACAATCAAATGTAGACCGCATTACCTACCAAGAGAATTCTCTTCGATTATAATCACAGCCGTATATATCCCCCCCCAAGCAGACACATCGATAGCTCTGAACGAACTTTATTTAACTCTTTGCAAACTGGAAACCATTTATCCGGAGGCTGCATTCATTGTTGCTGGGGATTTTAACAAGGCTAATCTGAAAACAAGACTCCCTAAATTTTATCAGCATATCGATTGCGCAACCAGGGGTGGAAAAACCTTGGATCATTGTTACACTAACTTCCGCGACGCATATAAGGCCCTGCCCCGCCCCCCTTTTGGAAAAGCTGACCACGACTCCATTTTGTTGATCCCTGCCTACAGACAGAAACTCAAACAAGAGGCTCCCATGCTGAGGTCTGTCCAACGCTGGTCCGACCAAGCTGACTCCACACTCCAAGACTGCTTCCATCACCTGGACTGGGATATGTTTCGTATTGCGTCAGTTAACAATATTGACGAATACGCTGATTCGGTGTGCGAGTTCATTAGAACGTGCGTTGAAGAGGTCGTTCCCATAGCAACGATTAAAACATTTCCTAACCAGAAACCGTGTATTGATGGTAGCATTCGCGTGAAACTGAAAGCGCGAACCACTGCTTTTAATCAGGGCAAGGTGTCTGGTAACATGACCGAATACAAACAGTGCAGCTATTCCCTCCGCAAGGCTATCAAACAAGCTAAGCGTCAGTACAGAGACAAAGAAGAATCTCAATTCAACGGCTCAGACACAAGAGGCATGTGGCAGGGTCTACAGTCAATCACGGACTACAGGAAGAAATCCAGCCCCGTCACGGACCAGGATGTCTTGCTCCCAGGCAGACTAAATAACTTTTTTACCCGCTTCGAGGATAATACAGTGCCACTGACACGGCCTGCAACGGAAACGTGCGGAAGACATTTAAACGTGTTAACCCTCGCAAGGCTGCAGGCCCAGACGGCATCCCCAGCCGCGCCCTCAGATCATGCGCAGACCAGCTGGCCGGTGTGTTTACGGACATATTCAATCAATCCCCATACCAGTCTGCTGTTCCCACATGCTTCAAGAGGGCCACCATTGTTCCTGTTCCCAAGAAAGCTAAGGTAACTGAGCTAAACGACTACCGCCCCGTAGCACTCACTTCCGTCATCATGAAGTGCTTTGAGAGACTAGTCAAGGACCATATCACCTCCACCCTACTTGACACCCTAGACCCACTCCAATTTGCTTACCGCCCAAATAGGTCCACAGACGATGCAATCTCAACCAGACTGCACACTGCCCTAACCCATCTGGACAAGAGGAATACCTATGTGAGAATGCTGTTCATCGACTACAGCTCGGCATTCAACACCATAGTACCCTCCAAGCTCGTCATCAAGCTCGAGACCCTGGGTCTCGACCCCGCCCTGTGCAACTGGATACTGGACTTCCTGACGGGCCGCCCCCAGGTGGTGAGGGTATGCAACAACATCTCCTCCCCGCTGATCCTCAACACTGGGGCCCCACAAGGGTGCGTTCTGAGCCCTCTCCTGTACTCCCTGTTCACCCACGACTGCGTGGCCACGCACGCCTCCAACTCAATCATCAAGTTTGCGGACGACACAACAGTGGTAGGCTTGATTACCAACAACGACGAGACGGCCTACAGGGAGGAGGTGAGTGCCCTCGGAGTGTGGTGTCAGGAAAATAACCTCACAGTCAACGTCAACAAAACTAAGGAGACGATTGTGGACTTCAGGAAACAGCAGAGGGAACACCTCCCTATCCACATCGATGGAACAGTAGTGGAGAGGGTAGCAAGTTTTAAGTTCCTCGGCATACACATCACAGACAAACTGAATTGGTCCACCCACACAGACAGCATCGTGAAGAAGGCGCAGCAGCGCCTCTTCAACCTCAGGAGGCTGAAGAAATTTGGCTTGTCACCAAAAGCACTCACAAACTTCTACAGATGCACAATCGAGAGCATCCTGGCGGGCTGTATCACCGCCTGGTACGGCAACTGCTCCGCCCTCAACCGTAAGGCTCTCCAGAGGGTAGTGAGGTCTGCACAACGCATCACCGGGGGCAAACTACCTGCCCTCCAGGACACCTACACCACCCGATGTTACAGGAAGGCCATAAAGATCATCAAGGACAACAACCACCCGAGCCACTGCCTGTTCACCCCGCTATCATCCAGAAGGCGAGGTCAGTACAGGTGCATCAAAGCTGGGACCGAGATACTGAAAAACAGCTTCTATCTCAAGGCCATCAGACTGTTAAACAGCCACCACTAACATTGAGTGGCTGCTGCCAACACACTGACACTGACTCAACTCCAGCCACTTTAATAATGGGAATTGATGGGAAATGATGTAAATATATCACTAGCCACGTTAAACAATGCTACCTTATATAATGTTACTTACCCTACATTATTCATCTCATATGCATACGTATATACTGTACTCTATATCATCGACTGCATCCTTATGTAATACATGTATCACTAGCCACTTTAACTATGCCACTTTGTTTACATACTCATCTCATATGTATATACTGTACTCGACACCATCTACTGTATCTTGCCTATGCTGCTCTGTACCATCACTCATTCATATATCCTTATGTACATATTCTTTATCCCCTTACACTGTGTATAAGACAGTCGTTTTGGAATTGTTAGTTAGATTACTTGTTGGTTATTACTGCATTGTCGGAACTAGAAGCACAAGCATTTCACTACACTCGCATTAACATCTGCTAACCATGTGTATGTGACAAATAATATTTGATTTGATTTGATTTGAAGAACAAGGAACACACCAGGCAGGTCCGAGATACTGTTGTGAAGAAGTTTAAAGCCGGATTTGGATACAAAAAGATTTCCCAAGCTTTAAACATCCAAAAGAGCACTGTGCAAGCGATAATATTGAAATGGAAGGAGTATCAGACCACTGCAAATCTACCAAGACCTGGCCGTCCCTCTAAACTTTCAGCTCATACAAGGAGAAGACTGATCAGAGATGCAGCCAAGAGGCCCATGATCACTCTGGATGAACTGCAGAGATCTACAGCTGAGGTGGGAGACTCTGTCCATAGGACAACAATCAGTCGTATATTGCACAAATCTGGCCTTTATGGAAGAGTGGCAAAAAGAAAGCCATTTCTTAAAGATATCCATAAAAAGTGTTGTTTAAAGTTTGCCACAAGCCACCTGGGAGACACACCAAACATGTGGAAGAAGGTGCTCTGGTCAGATGAAACCAAAATTGAACTTTTTGGCAACAATGCAAAACGTTATGTTTGGCGTAAAAGCAACACAGCTCATCACCCTGAACACACCATCCCCACTGTCAAACATGGTGGTGGCAGCATCATGGTTTGGGCCTGCTTTTCTTCAGCAGGGACAGGGAAGATGGTTAAAATTTATTTGAAGATGGATGGAGCCAAATACAGGACCATTCTGGAAGAAAACCTGATGGAGTCTGCAAAAGACCTTAGACTGGGACGTAGATTTGTCTTCCAACAAGACAATGATCCAAATCATAAAGCAAAATCTACAATGGAATGGTTCAAAAATAAACATATCCAGGTGTTAGAATGGCCAAGTCAAAGTCCAGACCTGAATCCAATCGAGAATCTGTGGAAAGAACTGAAAACTGCTGTTCACAAATGCTCTCCATCCAACCTCACTGAGCTCGAGCTGTTTTGCAAGGAGGAATGGGAAAAAAATTCAGTCTCTCGATGTGCAAAACTGATAGAGACATACCCCAAGCGACTTACAGCTGTAATCGCAGAAAAAGGTGGCGCTACAAAGTATTAACTTAAGGGGGCTGAATAATTTTGTACGCCCAATTTTTCAGTTTTTGATTTGTTAAAAAAGTTTGAAATATCCAATAAATGTCGTTCTACTTCATGATTGTGTCCCACTTGTTGTTGATTCTTCACAAAAAAATACAGTTTTATATCTTTATGTTTGAAGCCTGAAATGTGGCAAAAGGTCGCAAAGTTCAAGGGGGCCGAATACTTTCGCAAGGCACTGTATCTGTGACCAATGGTTCTCCTCAATTTCTTCCTTTAGATCGGTTTCCCATTTTGTCCTTAAAGGTTCTGAAACATCAGGTAGAGTTTCAATCAACCACTGATATAACTTGGCTGTCACAACTTCCGCCGAAGTTGGTCCCTCTCCTTGTTCGGGTGGCGTTCGGCGGTAGACATCACCGACCTTCTAGCCATCACTGATCCATTTGTTCATTCTCCATTGGTTTTGTCTGGTCTTCCATCACACCTGGTTCCAATCCCATCAATTACATGTTGTGTATTTAACCCTCTGTTTCCCCTCATGTCCTTGTCGGTGATTGTTTATTGTAAGTGTATGTGTACGTCTATACTGGTGTGTGTCGGGTTATGTTACCCATTGATTTGTACTGGTATGTTTTCTGGTGGGTTTTTGTAAATAAACTGTGCCGTTGGAAACAGTTATTTCTCTCCTGCGCCTGACTTCTCTGCCACCAGTTAAACACCCCTTACATTGGCAATCAACTTCTTTAGCGTAGCAGCATCTTTCAGTATTGTCTCTATGCTAGATGCATTAGGTTAATCCAGATTCTGCTGAAGGCGATTTAATTGAATAAAATGAGTTGAAAGAACTTAAAGAAATCGGCCTTGGATAATCCAAATCTTTCTTGTAATTGATTGAATGACAGTAGAGATCCATTATAGTACACATGTTTCAAATTCATGTTGCTACTTTGGAACCAGGACTTGAAACATTGGAGGTCAAGTGGGATTATTCCAAACAGGGGTGCGTGATGATCCATCTCATGAATTGATGAACAAATGGAATTGAGAATCATTGGATTGTCTGTTTTTTTCTTCAATGCCTTGGACCCGAAGTAGTGAATATCGTGTATTTTGGATCATAAGGTATTACTTTGGTGGCTTTGATACTTCTCCATGAGTTCATGAGTTCACTTCTTATATCTGGAAGGAATGAGTTGTGACATTCATTGCAGGCCATTGTCATTGAATGACCTAAATGAAATGATAGGGTTGTTGGGGGCCATGACAATTTTGGGAGTGTCAGCAAGCTGTCAACTACGGTGCTGTGAAATGGACTTCAGACTATGATCATGTCACAAACAGTATACCATAATATGAACATCAAGTGATGGGCAATGCTCTCCTTTTGTTTTCATCATTTTAATTTTGCCTGAGTTGAGAGGGATCAAGGTTTGGACACTGATCAAGTGTGTGTGGTCAAATCGTTTTGATGCCATCTCTGCTCTTAGAGAAAGAGTCCTGTTTCCTCTCAGCCCTGGGGCCGGTGAGCAGTCCGGCTCTGGCATTTCACCATCCCTCAGCAGTCAAGCCTAGTGTCTATCTATTCTACAGCCCTCTCTGCCTACTGTCCCTTTCTCCCACTATCACACACGATATTTAGGCAATTATGAATATGCAGCAGTTGTGAAAGTAATTCTGCCAGACATGCCACTGTCCAGCCAAATAATGTCTTCATTGGTAGTATAGAGGGTTTTACCCAACAACAACGTGGCCACTCCAGCTCCACTGTCTGTTTCATTCAAGGGTACGAGACAACAAGAGGAAGTGATTGAGTTCCTGGTTGACCTACTTACAGGAGATAACACCCTCCACATGCTAGTAAGCACACACACACATGCGCACGCACGTGCACACACACGCATGTCTTAAATGTCCCCTCTGTTTATTGGAAAGGGTCTCACAAGATTTGACTTGTGAGATGTTGCAGCCTTCCATCTGCCCGTCCTTATCCAATCAACCGTTTGTGGAGAGGAGAAATCCCTCACTATCTTCATAATGTCCACACCACAGTACTGGTATCCATAGCAGCACGGACATCAACATAGCCATGGTTTACTGTTCTATTTTTCAAATTGCCCACATTGGCCAATTCAGATAAACTGTGAAATATCACTGCTTTGGATGACAATGGTCATCTTCTGTCTGTGTGACTCTCTGATGTCCATCGCCTGGCTACAGCTCAAATGACCTTTACCATGGAAGCTCTCTGAAGAACACATCCTGCCTGACGCTTTGTACTGTGGGCGGCCCAGTTTATTTCTACGGAAGGAGCTGTGGAAATGTCAGATAACATGTGGCAAAGGGGGACCGGACCATTGGTTGTCTAAACGGTGTGAGGATTTGACTGGCACACAGTGTTGGAAAACACTGAAATTGAACGTCCTTCATGTTTGGCGTAACAAAACCCTCCAGGGCTTCAACATTTCCATAACCTAAGGGTTATGCTCACATGCATATAAACTATTAGAGCCAAATCCCTTCACAATGCCCTCGTTGTCAGATGTGACTCCTAAGGTCATATAACAAAACATGCTGCAGGCCTTCACATCAACTAGTAATGAAAATGCCTGAACGATGATTAGATACATGTTTGACTATAAATAAGCGATAGAATGTTACAAATAGAATACAAATATTTTTATGATATCTGTAATCCTGGCATGTTATTTCATAACTTTGACAAGACCAAGTGAACCAGAATACTATCTGAAACATATGTAAATGTGTGACAAATTATTCAAAAACACAGTAGTATTTTATTAAAGGACAAATTACATGCATTATATATATATATATATATATATATATATATATATATACCTCTCCTTTCAGCTATCAAAACGAAAAAGCTATTTTATATGGAGTGTGTTATCATATTGCATTTATTGGCAAACAAGCATACGTATTTCTAAATCTGGATCCGGAGGGAATGGGTTGTAGAGCTCAGGGTCCCTGTAGAGTATCAAGTAGTTGAGATTCACTTGTAGTTAATACGGGAGTTACAGACAGTTTTATTGAGAGTTATTCCAAAATGAATAAATTATGAATACTTCTACTTTGGCACAACAAATCAATTAATTAGAGGGGACATGGCAAGTGAGCTTTTTTGAACTTGTTAGTACATTGTTTGGGAAACTGAATTTACAATTGGTGCATTAAAATCCATATCACATTTTTAAAAAACTATAACATTTTGCAAAACTGGCAAATATCAGTATATTATTCTTGTTTTCTCGCTCAAATATTCAATAATAAAATGCCATTGTTTTGTCTTGATGTATTATATAGTAGTATAATAAGTTTAATGTTGAAAGTGTAGAAATGATGGTTCAACAAAGAAAGTCAAGTACAATGTGGCAATGTTCACAGAATCACATCATGAGAGAGCTAATTGACAAGAAAATGGGAACCATTAAGTACAATAGCACACGATAAAAAGTAAATAACAAAATACTAAAGAATAAGTATAGTCCACACAACATAAGGACAAGTATATCAAATGTCCAAACATCTTTGTTTGTCTGAAGGAATTTTCACATCTCTAGTTTTGCTATGGACATTACAGACCTTTTGGCACAACATTCAAAATGCTCATGAATTCTGAGGACTGATAGAAGTCAATTTAAGAAGTGAACAGCAAGGACACAGGTGACATTCTTGATACGGTGAAAGAAAGAATGCTGTCATATACAGTAACATTTTGTAATACAAATTCAAATGGCAAAAAAAGAGAGAAGAGAAACAAAAATCAATTCTGGGTTTAAAGA
The DNA here is from genome assembly GCF_023373465.1 of Oncorhynchus keta. Taxonomy (NCBI): domain Eukaryota; kingdom Metazoa; phylum Chordata; class Actinopteri; order Salmoniformes; family Salmonidae; genus Oncorhynchus; species Oncorhynchus keta. The sequence continues at coordinate 28,575,537 of NC_068435.1, read as the reverse complement.
ACAATATAGTTCCATTGCAGGAGAGTGCCTTGGAACAGTGGCGGAACAATGAACACTGAATCACAGGAAAACAATGTATCTTCTGAGCTATGTCACGGGGTAAACAAGCATCTCATGACCTGCGCATCACGGCTACTGTAAGTTCAGTCCTGGTGTTACCTGCATCAGCGGAGCTCGGAGTAACTGAACCATATTAACGTAACGACTTCCCCGTTTAACTACATTCTGATTCCATGTACTCAAAAACAAACTGTTACTACACAGATCCTTGATAGAGATTTTCTCCAGAAAGGGTTTCTTCTAAAATGGCTTTTCAATTAGGCAGCATTGTTCAGTTGGTTATCGATTTCATTTTCCCCCAGTTAGGATTGCTGCACCAGAATTGGGACAGTTGGCAAAAGGTAAAGTGAGAAATCTAATATAAGTATATGAGTGAATGTAGCTAGATGGGTTACGACCTCTAAAAAAAAAAAAAATAGATCAACAAATAGAAGAGTTTTGGTTAACAGTAGCATTTGGCGACTAAAAAAACAAATGAATTTGAAGTGAGACAGCGAACGAGGAAATGACATTAGACAAGGACAAAAGTACTTGATGTTTTCGCCACTTTGCTCATTATGTCTGCTCTTATTGGCCCCCATAGGCTCCAAAACAATCAGACACAGGAAGTGATTCCAAATTACTTTCAGATTGAGACGATGTGTTCTTTTGTTTCGTTTATTCTCACTGGAATGAATGATGTGATTCAAACTCGTCTGGGTTGTTGATGACAGGTGTTTATTTCCTTTTTTTCTCCTTTTACACATGACATAACTGTAACTTCACACGTTTACCTCTGATGAGACACTGATACTCAATGAGGTGGCTGTTAAAAAGGAAGGCTTTCCTCAGGCCCTCAGACAATCAACAGCACATACTCTGTAGCTTTTTCCCAATATCCACACTAGCATACTTAGAATGAAGCATGTATTGGGCATGCATTCTAAGTGGTGCGTAGCCTGGCTGACAAGCGACCCACGTGCTGTGACGTCGAGAGCCTGGTGTTAGCAAGACTAAGTGGCACGCTAGTATGGATATCAGAACAGAGCCCTATAAGTGCTTGTGGGCCCACAGATCTCCTGCGTTCTTATCATAGGGGTCATGGGGCAGAAGTTTATAAATCAGGAAGACACACATCTACAATGTATATTCAATTGTCTACTCAATTTCCATTAAATCCTTTAGATTCGCCAATGAGCATTCTCGTACCAGCATGTTTTCCTTTTCTAATGCCTTCCACCCAGATTGAAGACCTGCTAGTCAGGGTGAAGGGTCCTCAGAGTTCACTAGGCTGACCTGCTTTCCCTAAAAGTCCTCTACGGAGAAACTAATACAAAAACATTTAGTAAATCAAGTTCTAAGTCTTCTTGGTTATTTCCCTGTGGGAGAGGGTAAAGCGAACACAGTTCATCAAGCACACACTGTAAACAGGGGAGCAACATTAAAAGCCTATATGGCGTACCATTGATTCGGCGACCCACTGGGCACAGATGTTAATTCAACGTCGGCTCCACATTGGTTCAACGTAATTTCCTTGAAACGAAGTGGAAACAACGTTGATTCAACCAGTATGTGCCCAGTGAGGAGGGACTGCAAAACAAAGAATGGCGAAGTACTTCTTCCTTACAATGACAAAGTTCATGTTTTAGAAAACAAATAATGCTCTTTCATATTTGTTTACTTTTTAGTCGCTGAGAGGTAGAATTAAGCATTTGAATTGAAGTATACAGGTTTGGTTGTCTAAATGTATTTTATCACTTAATATCATCAATATGATTAAACCCATCACAGGTAAGTAAGCAATCCAGCCCTCTGAATATCCTGTGAAATCTGTACAAACATTTGTATTAAGAACTTTTGTATGGTTTAGATTTTTGCTTTGAAATTCTATTACTGTATGTATGCATCTCAAATGTCCCGTAGTACTGTAGCTGAGGAAAGGTTGCTATAGTTATGGTTTTCACAGCACCCCTGAAATCTACAGGACACTGTGTAGTATGCCGCTATGTTTAGGACTGTGATTGGCTCTGCCAGTTCATCGTTGGGTTGTGGTGATGGTGTGTGTGGAGGGTCAAATAATCAGTTGGAGGTATCCGAGTGAACACTTCCAGGTCCTTCTATGGGCGAGGTCACTGACGAGGGGGTCGGAGCATCCTGCCATCCACCATTTGTCTGTGGAGCAAAAATAAATCAATCACATTTCTAGAGATAAAATTGTGAGACAATTTGTTGTATGCCTCAGGACACATTTCCTCATAGATACAGGAATAATTTCACATACTGTGTATTATTTGAGCTATATCTGTAGCTAACATGAAACTCTTGAACTGACAAACACCCTTTTGTACTCTGCGGGATTATGCATCTTCCAAATGTATTACAAGTACAATTACTCTATCAAGGCACTACAATATAAGACTCCATTTGCCATCTGTCTCAAAATGGCCTCATGTACAGACAATAAAGAGACATGTTATTGAAAACATATAGACAGCTCTTGCACACAACCTCCAAGAGGGTTGATGGGAGAATCAATTATATCAAATTATCACATCCGCTACTGGGATGAAAATATAATGGGTTTGTAAAATAGGAGGCAATTTCAATTCCCAGAAGATAGGTAGGCTAAAGAGCATTTGGGACATTAACGGCAATTTCCATGCCATCGGTGAAAGCTGTTGGAGATGGGCTTTGGCACCCTCTTATTTTCAAAACCTGTTATTTCACATAGAGCCAGTCTTTCATCACATTTGAACCGAGGGGAGAGAAAAGAAAACGTTTAAAATCTTCAGCTTTGGTGACACCCTCCGCCTATTTCACAGCCGTAATTACTGTTCAATGATAGAAGAGGAGAGGTCTGTGAACGCTGCTTCCTGCCTCAGCTCAGTCATTAGAAACCTCAGAATGAGTGGAAATTGTTTAGCTGCACAATGAAAAAGATCCATCTAGGATCGAAAGCTTCTACAGAAAAAAATAATAACATGATTTCTACAATTTAAAAGAAGAAGTGTTTTAGAATGACATAATCTTTTCAGTTTGGATTTGGCATAGGCCTATTTATTAGGCCTATTTATTCACTGCAAGTTGATGTTCGAATACTTTCAAAAATAATTGCATTCAGATTCGGCTCAGATTTTGAGGTATGGGGCAGAAGGTCCCAAAATCTGCACAGACAGATGTGTGTTTAAGACTGATGAGCTGCAAATGTGAATGCCCGTACTGTTTGGCCAAAGGCTGCTTCCCAGAAACCACCTTCTATGCATCCATTGACTAACATACCGCAACCGACCGTGCTCTTATCATCGGCCATTTTCAACAGCCCTCATTTAGCTTAGTTCTAACATAGTTTACTGAGGAAGCTAACGGAGGGGTTGAATGGAGAACGTCTTCCTTCCACCACTACATCATTTTTTGGCATCTTGTCTAGGATATTACAGGGCGCGCTGCTGTCGGCGTCATTGTGGTTGTTGGACGAATGAATCGACCAATGCGCTCAGACTGCTGGCCCAGACCCCCTCTCAGCCTGCTGTGACTGTCTTATTGATTCCCCTCTCTACAACACAGCCTGTCACTGTAGATCTTAACACTACACCCACCCCCTCCAGTATTCCCAGCCCTGCCCTGCCCTGACACAATACCCCTTTCAGAACGTGCTGTTCTTAACATCAGCTTGTCGAGTTATTTTAGGGTGGTAAATAAATTGGACTGGAGCTTGTACTCCAGGGCAATTTTTTATTTTTTTATTTTGACCCCAAATGAGGTCTGTGCTTCTTTTCATTTGGTGCCATATGAGCTGAGTGTTGGACAGGCAGGGGGACACCTGTGGCCTTGCTCCTGTCGGCTGCAGGTGCCTCGCTAACACTAATGTCACCAGACAGACAAGCTCTAAGCGCGTCCGTACGTCCAGCCGACCGGCTTCTCGCTCTGTCTGACTCCTGCCTTGTTGCCTGGCGCCCAGGGCATGACCGGCACAGGGGCCGTTGCCTGGACAACAGCCCAGCCACCAACAGGCCACTGCTAACTAAGTGGCATCCCACACCCGTTGGCTTTGAAATAATTGGGCAAAGGGACAAACTGAAACCTAATAAAGGTATTGCATCGGAAACAAAAGAAGAATAGCTACAGAAGTATAGTATAGAAATAGTTAGCTTCTTTTTCTTTCAAAGAGACCAAAGTAAGAATAGAAAGGCAATATTGTGTTGAAATGACAGACGGTTGTTTCTTGGTGGTGGTGTTCTTACATTGATGCCCTGTGGACTGTACATCTGGCTGGCGGCGAGACTGTCACTGTATCCTCCTGTCTGGCTGATAACATGGCGAAGAGTATCCACCTGGAACAGAGAGAGAGAGAAATGTGTGGGTCAGACAGACAAAAGCTAGACATGACAAAGACCTTCATGCATAAGGTCAGAGAGCAAAAGGGTATCCTGGGAAAGGTTACAGCATCGGTTTAGAATGATCAGGTTCAACACAAAAGATATCACAAATAAACAAAGACAAATGACCACAAACACCATCACGAGGGAACTTATGAATATCTGGTTAAAATTCAAAGAGGAACAAAACTGCAACAAATTGACTATTTCCAATTGCTTCTACGACTCAAAATTCATCTTCACTCCTCAGCGCCTGGGAAGACATTTTGAAGTGCGCAGCCAAATTACCTTTTGACAAGGACATTGTTTTTCAATGAAGTATCAACCCAGGAGACCTCTTATCCACCTTAGGGGGTTAATCCTATGCATATTTATGAAACACCTGAGCATTTGGAGAGTTGATTTAAAAAGAAAGGAAGGACGGATGGAGGGATAGGGCTGGGGGGCTAGAGGGGGTTGAATCAAATGAGAATGTCACCACGGGTGGTAATCCTCCCACCCAACCTATTGTGAGTGAGACTCCCTCCCAATCCCAACACTCAGAAACTCTGTGCTGGCTATAGTTGTCCAACAGGGCAAGGTCAGAGGACTGTTGTGCACCAGTGGCTACGACAACTGTTGTCAGGAGTGTTGACGAGTCTTGTATTGTTTCCAAAACTGTCTGCAGTCGTCTATTCATTCATGAGCCTGACAATGGCCGCCATATTAGTGCTACGGCTAAAGGCCACGTATAACCTCTGTCTCACGGACTAGGTCAAGTGACTCTGCTCTGGGCTTTTGATGATTTCAATGGAACATTTCTAGGCCGGACAGTGCCTGAACCGCTGAGCAGGGAAATTCAGTCTTCTAATATAAGACCTTGTATGGCTGTCCTCCGTGGTTGGTCGACTTTGCCTTCAACGGGCCACAAATTGGCCACTGTATGACTGCTAGCTGGGTTCCTATCTACATGACAACTAGTGTACCAATAATTCATGGGTTACGTACTAGTTTCTGCAAGGATCCTACCTGGGACTGAACGTTGGCCCCTACCCCAGCCCCCTGGTATGAGTCCCCATTCAGAGCCTGCACACTCATGAACAAGTCTCCGGAGTTTGACATGTTAAAAGAGCCAGCAGAACCTGGAAGGACAGACAGTGAAAGAGAGAACGAGAGAGAAGTGGGGAAGGACGGTGGAAAGAGAAGAGAGGAAAGAGGAGTTAACACGATCATGCAACCCGAAAAAGTGCAGTCAGGTGGGTTAGTGAGAGAGGGTTGAAAGCCAAATGTGGTGTTGTGAACAGGGAACGACATTAGTGACCAATCACCATCTACACTGACTATATGTACCTATGGAAATGTACTGGCAAGGGATGTTCTCAGCATAATATACTGTACCAATACAACTATACCAACTACTACTTCTGTGGTAATTATGATGATAATCATATTATCAAGAATATTGAGGTTAGGGGTTAAAACCGGGATGAAACAAATGCAGAATAGATGGATTTTCTTGCAGTTTAAGTTCCTTGCTACCGGACCTGTTGGCTCATTAAGGAAGTGCTAATCGATCAGCAGGAAGAACTGAAAGAATCCTCTTTGTCCTTTAATGGAGCCAAACTTCCCAGATGTTAAAGGAGGATGCAGCCTAACTTGATTTCAAGGCAGAAAAAACACAAGACTAGACCATAGCCCAGCACAGCTGAAGAGTCAACATGATGACAAAGGACTAGGCTGGGACGCCACAGGATAGTTATTTCTGTAACCAAGACTCCAAGAGTTCAATATGTCTACCGTGTTCACCCGACAAACCCCAGAGAGAGGGGGACCAGGCCACAGGTTATTGGGCCAGTTTAGGAAGGGGGGTGCAGACAGTATTTTGTTATTCAAAAGGAACAGAGCCGAGACTGGATTCTTGAGTTGGGGCCCAGGGTTGGGTAAAGCCAGGTTTTCTAATCAGTGCTCTACACCTCTCTGCTCAACTGTGTCATATTTCTGAATTTAATTGTCCATACTACTGTAGTGTGGATACCTTTCAATGTAGCTTATGTAATGCTTCAGCACTCTATATGATCTAGCATTGTTCAGTTGGGTATACTATGCAGCCAAACTAACATTAACACTACTGACTTGGTACCATACTGGTCAAATCCGTTATGGCTGGTATTGATACTGACCTGCAGAGTTGGGGGTGGAGGGGGAGTTGGCCTGGCTGCCATGGGCTGATACATTGGTTGCACTGACAGCTGTCTTCGCGGCGTACATGTTGGCTTCCTCTTGGAACTTGCCAATGTTTTTCTTGTATCGGATCCTCTTGTTTCCAAACCAGTTCGATACCTGTAACATAAAGTACATATTACATGACAAGAAATTAAACTAAAGTTTATTACAACGATTGTTTGAGCAAGGTATTATGTAGAAAACACATATTTCAAGAAACCAGATTGTCAAGAAACCAGACTGTCAAGAAACCAGATTCCCATTGAGAGTGACACGAGCTCTGGTCAAAAGCAGTGCACTATGTAGGGAATAGGGTGCCATTTTGGACGCAGCCTCTTCTAGCAGACTTCCTGTGACATAGCAGTGTGAATGCAATTGTCGAACAAAATGGCCATGCTAGCTAGATGGCTCATAGGTTTATGTGGGTCAAGAAACAAGACTCTGTGGCGGCATAGTGCACCTGTGACACTGTGATGGAGCACTTCTTGCCCAGCTCTTCCTTGGCCTCCTCACTGGGGTAGGGGTTGGACAGGTGGGAGTAGAAATATTCATTTAGGATCTCTGTTGCCTGCTTGTTGAAGTTCCTTCTCTTTCGTCTGCAGAGAGAGAGAGAGAGAGAAATATATTAAACATCACAATTACAGGTCATTTCCTTAATTACAGTATATTAGAGAGAGATAGCTGGACTACATTGTCTCCATCATCGCACGCACTCTACCAAAATCTGTTGTCTTTGGTGTAGAGCGACCCAGGATACACTCTGTTTTTTATTTATTTTTATCAGCAGACACACGCAGAGACACACACAGACACGTCACACACACACACACACACAGTCCCACACAGACCTGGCGTCGAGGAAGCGTGAGCGTAGGATCATGACGGCCTCGCAGGTGCTCTGTTTGAGCTGCATCTGGATGGAGCTGAACTTGCGGTGGATGATGCCCACCATGCGCTCGATCTCTTTGGGTGAGATGGGCCGCGTGCGACTCTGCTCCCTCAGCAGGTTCATCACATGGGTGGTGAACTCATTACATGCCTAAAGACAGACACACTCATATGAGGCAGATAGCAATCGCACACACTTGGATACAGTAGAGAAGTAAGACACTGCTAGCATTGTGCGTATTACCAGTATCATAAGTAGTGGTAGTAATACTATCGATGTACAGTAATGTGGCAGTAATGCATTGCAGTGCTGTGGCAGAAACAACAGCAGTGGATGGGGTAGACAAGCAGTGAGAATTTCTTTGTCTATTGAGGAGACCTTTTCTTCAATCGTGAGGAAGAAAGTGACAAGTGAAGACGTCTAAAATGACAGGAGGCTTTCATTCCTGTTCAAGTTCAGCAGGTTTGAACTGTCTTCCTGTCTCTCTCTCGCTCCACTTCCCTCTCTGTCTTTTCACTCAGTGTCTCTCTCATTCTCTTTCTCTGTCAGAATCAGTCACTGGGAAGTGTCTGCTGCGTTTGGGGACAGGGGAGGCTGTTGATTGTCAGCACCAGGGTCGTGTCAGTTGAAACGAGACTCAGTTCATAGCAAACAGCCGTTCCGCCCGTACACTCAGTTGCAGTAGTACACGTAGCGGTGACATGAGTATTCTCAGGTGCAAATGTAACACTGCGACAGGAAGTGATGACGGGCCTGCTTTGAGATGATGACAGGCGGTAATATATTTGACATCAATGCTCTCTTGGCATAGGACTTGTGTGTGACTGATAAAATGATTGCCAGCTGAAAAGGGATTTCTGAAAGCGTGGTTGTGTGCACTGACTTGTGTGCATTCTGAGTGTAGTGAGATTGCAGTGGGGACGTCTATTGGAAGGGAGAGAGGACAGTTACAAGGGTCCTCAATATGTCGTGAGATGGCAGAAATCAGAGTAGGGGGGAGTTTAGGCCGAAAGGGGTTACCTATAGGAAGTGAGAGGGGTTGTGAGGGTCTTCTTAGAGCAGAGAGGGCTTATGGAAAAGGAAAGAGCGTTTACGAGGGGCGTGGTCTGTCCTCACCTGTTCATACTTCTCCAGCTCTGTGTGGTAGATCCCGCGGATCTGAGTCAGCTTGGCCCGGTAGTCTGAGTGTTCTGTTGAGTTGTCCTGGCCCACCCCTCCTCCCGCTGCTGCCGCCGCTGCTGCTGCTGCCGCAGACCCGCCCCCTTTCTCTGGTCCGGACACGCCCTCCGCCAGCAGCATGTTGTCCAATCGCATGAGCTGGGCATCTGGAGCATCGTCCTCCTGGGTGCCACGGATACTGAGCACTGTAGAGACAATAGTTAGTAAGAAACTTCTCTAGTGATGTAAAAACGAACACAACACTGATGCATTGCAAAGTCCGATGATCAGCACTGCAAAGAAAAGAGGCCCAGTTAATATGAATGAACAGTGTTTGGGTGAGAAGTGGAGTGAGTGTACCAGTCACCAATGGTGAGAATGCAGTCTACTACTCTATTTTCTTCTTACTATAGTCTGCAACCTGTTCTGTGTGAAATATGACCATATCTTTAATAGCCCATGACTGTGCCATAAAAACCTGGATGTTAGTGAGCCTAGCAGCACCCAAGATAATAAAACTATCATCTCATTGATTTTGAATATCATTTCATGTAAATAATTAACACAGACTTCCATGAGAGTTCATTTTCCTTTGCATTCCAGGAGAGCAGATTACGATATTTACTCAGTGGCTAAAACAATAACATTGTGTCATAAAAAGATTAGAATCTTCCCGGTCAGCAAACTAATAATATCATCATTCATAACCTAACGGGTTAAAATGGTGTAATAAATTAAATGTCTAATATCAATATAGATCAACTCAGTGATAAGGGACAAAACAATGTATCAACACCGGATTAAGAGAAAAAGATAAGATGCTGACTTAGTCTTATTTATGCATCACAGTCACATCATGATAATTGTTTTTTAACTTAAAGATGCACTATGCAGAAATCACTCCGCCATTTTCTGGTGGCTAAAATTCTAAAATAGTTTGCCTAATTTCAGTTTAGTGTAGAGAATCAATGTACCATCTAAACCGCCGCAAAATATATTTTCCATAAACCAAAATATTGTATTTTCAGCTGTTTGAAGCTGGTGTACAAAACCAAAAGTAAAAATAGAAATAGGGCACATAGAATAGATCTACAGCTTCTTAGACCTGATTTCAATGAGAATGACAGATCTATATATCACATTTCTATGTGCATTTGGTTGAGTTGCCCAAAAAGTTACATATTGCGGCTTTAATAAATAAATACTAAGCTAGATTTTGAGTAACGCTAGAAAACAGCAAAATTCAAGGACTCCCTATGGCTGAAGAAACGGTGCTAACAAGGTAGTTGTCAGACATATGTCAGACATATTTAGGCGACTGGCCCTTCTGGCTACTGGCCCATTGCTGTCCGTGTTCACACAGTTTGGGGTGTCCAGTCACAGTGATGGGTGTAGTGGCCCTAGTTTGAACCTTGGCCTCACCCCTCACACCCCCACAGACACTGAGCTCTCTGCTACCTCCCCCCTCCAGCCAGTACCACAGAGTGCAGAAGGATGTTTCATGGCTCATACCCCCACAGACACTGAGCCCTCTGCTACCTCCCCGCTCCAGCCACACTGCACACTGCCCTAACCCATCTGGACAAGAGGAATACCTATGTGAGAATGCTGTTCATCGACTACAGCTCGGCATTCAACACCATAGTACCCTCCAAGCTCGTCATCAAGCTCGAGACCCTGGGTCTCGACCCCGCCCTGTGCAACTGGGTACTGGACTTCCTGACGGGCCGCCCCCAGGTGGTGAGGGTAGGCAACAACATCTCCTCCCCACTGATCCTCAACACTGGGGTGCGTTCTGAGCCCTCTCCTGTACTCCCTGTTCACCCACGACTGCGTGGCCACGCACGCCTCCAACTCAATCATCAAGTTTGCGGACGACACAACAGTGGTAGGCTTGATTACCAACAACGACGAGACGGCCTACAGGGAGGAGGTGAGGGCCCTCGGAGTGTGGTGTCAGGAAAATAACCTCACACTCAACGTCAACAAAACTAAGGAGATGATTGTGGACTTGAGGGAACACCCCCCTATCCACATCGATAGAACAGTAGTGGAGAGGGTGGCAAGTTTTAAGTTCCTCGGCATACACATCACAGACAAACTGAATTGGTCCACTCACACAGACAGCATCGTGAAGAAGGCGCAGCAGCGCCTCTTCAACCTCAGGAGGCTGAAGAAATTCGGCTTGTCACCAAAAGCACTCACAAACTCCTACAGATGCACAATCGAGAGCATCCTGGCGGGCTGTATCACCGCCTGGTACGGCAACTGCTCCGCCCTCAACCGTAAGGCTCTCCAGAGGGTAGTGAGGTCTGCACAACGCATCACCGGGGGCAAACTACCTGCCCTCCAGGACACCTACACCACCCGATGTTACAGGAAGGCCATAAAGATCATCAAGGACATCAACCACCCGAGCCGCTGCCTGTTCACCCCACTATCATCCAGAAGGTGAGGTCAGTACAGGTGCATCAAAGCTGGGACCGAGATACTGAAAAACAGCTTCTATCTCAAGGCCATCAGACTGTTAAACAGCCACCACTAACATTGAGTGGCTGCTGCCAACACACTGACACTGACACTGACTCAACTCCAGCCACTTTAATAATGGGAATTGATGGGAAATGATGTAAATATATCACTAGCCACTTTAAACAATGCTACCTTATATAATGTTACTTACCCTACATTATTCATCTCATATGCATACGTATATACTGTACTCTATATCATCGACTGCATCCTTATGTAATACATGTATCACTAGCCACTTTAACTATGCCGCTTTGTTTACATACTCATCTCATATGTATATACTGTACTCTATACCATCTACTGTATCTTGCCTATGCTGCTCTGTACCATCACTTATTCATGTATCCTTATGTACATATTCTTTATCCCCTTACACTGTGTATAAGACAGTAGTTTTGGAATTGTTAGTTAGATTACTTGTTGGTTATTACTGCATTGTCGGAACTAGAAGCACAAGCATTTCACTACACTCACATTAACATCTGCAAACCATGTGTATGTGACAAATAAAATTAGATATGATTTGATTTGAGTACCACAGAGTGCAGAAGGATGTTTCATGGCTCATACCCCCACAGACACTGAGCTCTCTGCTACCTCCCCCCTCCAGCCAGTACCACAGAGTGCAGAAGGATGTTTCATGGCTCATACCCCCACAGACACTGAGCTCTCTGCTACCTCCCCCCTCCAGCCAGTACCACAGAGTGCAGAAGGATGTTTCATGGCTCATACCCCCACAGACACTGAGCTTTCTGCTACCTCCCCCCTCCAGCCAGTACCACAGAGTGCAGAAGGATGTTTCATGGCTCATACCCCCACAGACACTGAGCTCTCTGCTACCTCCCCCCTCCAGCCAGTACCACAGAGTGCAGAAGGATGTTTCATGGCTCATACCCCCACAGACACTGAGCTTTCTGCTACCTCCCCCCTCCAGCCAGTACCACAGAGTGCAGAAGGATGTTTCATGGCTCATACTCCCACAGACACTGAGCTCTCTGCTACCTCCCCCCTCCAGCCATTACCACAGAGTGCAGAAGGATGTTTCATGGCACATACCCCCACAGACACTGAGCTTTCTGCTACCTCCCCTCCAGCCAGTACCACAGAGTGCAGAAGGATGTTTCATGGCTCATACCCCCACAGACACTGAGCTTTATATACCCACCCCCCAGCCAGTACAAAAGAGTGACTGAAGGATGTTTCATGGCTCCTGGACCCCACAGACACTGAGCTTCACTGCTGGTACTGGACCCCTCCAGCCAGTACCACAGAGTGCAGAAGGATGTTTCATGGCTCCTGGACCCCTGTTTCACAGACACTGAGGGCTGTTTCACTCCTCCTGGACCAACAGCCAGTACCACAGGTAGTGCAAAGGATGTTTCATGGCTGGACCATAGGGCTCCCACAGACACTGAGCAACAGGGCTGTTTCCTCCCCAGCCTGGACCAACCTGTTTCACAGGTACTGCCAGACAGGGCTGTGTTTCATGGCTGGACCAACAGGGCTCCCACAGACACTGAGCTTCACTATGGTACTGGACCAACAGCCATTACCACAGAGTGCAGAAGGATGTTTTACATGGTACATACCAACAATGCACTAGATACAGGGCTGTATTTATATACCCTGGACCACACCTACAAAACAGGGCTGTTAACTTGGACCAGACTGTTTTCACTTGGTTCTGACCAGGGCTGTGTTCACTATGATACTGGACCAACAGGGCTGTGTTTCACTATGGTACTGGACCAACAGGGCTTTTCACTATGGTACTGGACCAACAGGGCTGTTTCACTATGATACTGGACCAACAGGGCTGTTTTACTATGGTACTGGACCAACAGGGCTGTTTCACTATGGTCCTGGACCAACAGGGCTGTTTCACTATGGTACTGGACCAACAGGGCTGTTTCACTATGGTACTGGACCAACAGGGCTGTTTCACTATGGTACTGGACCAACAGGGCTGTTTTACTATGGTACTGGACCAACAGGGCTGTTTCACTATGGTACTGGACCAACAGGGCTGTGTTTCACTATGGTACTGGACCAACAGGGCTGTGTTTCAATATGGTACTGGACCAACAGGGCTGTTTTACTATGGTACTGGACCAACAGGGTTGTTTCACTATGGTACTGGACCAACAGGGCTGTTTTACTATGGTACTGGACCAGGGCTGTTTCACTATGGTACTGGACCAACAGGGCTGTGTTCCACTATGGTACTGGACCAACAGGGCTGTTTCACTATGGTACTGGACCAACAGGGCTGTTTCACCATGGTACTGGACCAGGGTTGTGTTTCACTATGGTACTGGACCAGGGCTGTGTTTCACTAGGTTGTGTTTCACTATGGTACTGGACCAACAGGGCTGTGTTTCACTATGGTACTGGACCAACAGGGCTGTTTTCACTATGGTACTGGACCAACAGGGCTGTTTCACTATGGTTTGTGTTTCACTATGATACTGGACCAACAGGGCTGTTTTACTATGGTACTGGACCAACAGGGCTGTTTCACTATGGTACTGGACCAACAGGGCTGTTTCACTATGGTACTGGACCAACAGGGCTGTTTCACTATGGTACTGGACCAACAGGGCTGTTTCACTATGGTACTGGACCAACAGGGCTGTTTTCACTATGGTACTGGACCAACAGGGCTGTTTGATACTGGACCAGGGCTGGGTACCTGGACCAACAGGGCTGTTTTACTATGGTACTGGACCAACAGGGCTGTTTCACTATGGTACTGGACCAACAGGGTTGTGTTTCACTATGGTACTGGACCAACAGGGCTGTGTTTCAATATGGTACTGGACCAACAGGGCTGTTTTCACTATGGTACTGGACCAACAGGGCTGTTTTCACTATGGTACTGGACCAACAGGGCTCTGTTTCACTATGGTAGGGCACTATGGTACTGGACCAACAGGGCTGTTTCACTCATGGTACTGGACTAGGGCTGTTTCACTATGGTACTGGACCAACAGGTTTCACATGGTACTGGACCAACAGGGCTGTTTCACTATGATACTGGACCAACAGGGCTGTGTTCCACTATGGTACTGGGGCTGTTTCTGGACCAACAGGGCTGTTTCACTATGGTACTGGACCAACAGGGCTGTTTCACCATGGTACTGGACCAGGGTTGTGTTTCACTATGGTACTGGACCAACAGGGCTGTTTCACTATGGTACTGGACCAGGGGTGTTTCACTATGGTACTGGACCAACAGGGCTGTTTCACTATGGTACTGGACCAACAGGGCTGTTTCACTATGGTACTGGACCAGGGTTGTGTTTCACTATGGTACTGGACCAACAGGGCTGTTTTACTATGGTACTGGACCAACAGGGCTGTTTCACTATGGTACTGGACCAACAGGGCTGTTTCACTATGGTACTGGACCAACAGGGCTGTGTTTCACTATGGTACTGGACCAACAGGGCTGTTTCACTATGGTACTGGACCAACAGGGCTGTGTTTCACTATGGTACTGGACCAGGCTGTGTTTCATTAGGCTGTGTTTCACTATGGTACTGGACCAACAGGGCTGTGTTTCACTATGGTACTGGACCAACAGGGCTGTGTTTCACTATGGTACTGGACCAACAGGGCTGTGTTTCACTATGGTACTGGACCAACAGGGCTCTGTTTCACTATGATACTGGACCAACAGGGCTGTGTTTCACTATGGTACTGGACCAACAGGGCTGTTTCACTATGGTACTGGACCAACAGGGCTGTTTCACTATGGTACTGGACCAACAGCGCTGTTTCACTATGGTACTGGACCAACAGCGCTGTTTCACTATGGTACTGGACCAACAGGGCTGTTTCACTATGGTACTGGACCAGGGCTGTTTCACTATGGTACTGGACCAACAGGGCTGTTTCACTATGGTACTGGACCAGGGCTGTTTCACTATGGTACTGGACCAACAGGGCTGTTTCACTATGGTACTGGACCAACAGGGCTGTTTCACTATGGTACTGGACCAGGGCTGTTTCACTATGGTACTGGACCAGGGCTGGTACTGGACCAGGGCTGTTTCACTATGGTACTGGACCAGGGCTGTTTCACTATGGTACTGGACCAGGGCTGTTTCACTATGGTACTGGACCAACAGGGCTGTTTTCACTATGATACTGGACCAACAGGGCTGTTTCACTATGGTACTGGACCAACAGGGCTGTGTTTCACTATGGTACTGGACCAACAGGGCTGTTTCACTATGGTACTGGACCAACAGTTATGTTTCACTATGGTACTGGACCAACAGGGCTGTTTCACTATGGTACTGGACCAACAGGGCTGTTTCACTATGGTACTGGACCAACAGGGCTGTGTTTCACTATGGTACTGGACCAGGGCTGTGTTTCACTATGGTACTGGACCAACAGGGCTGTTTCACTATGGTACTGGACCAACAGGGCTGTATTTCACTATGGTACTGGACCAACAGGGCTGTTTCACTATGATACTGGACCAGGGCTGTTTCACTATGGTACTGGACCAACAGGGCTGTTTCACTATGATATTGGACCAACAGGGCTGTTTCACTATGGTACTGGACCAGGGCTGTGTTTCACTATGATACTGGACCAACAGGGCTGTTTCACTATGGTACTGGACCAACAGGGCTGTGTTTCACTATGGTACTGGACCAACAGGGCTGTTTCACTATGGTACTGGACCAACAGGGCTGTGTTTCACTATGATACTGGACCAACAGGGCTGTGTTTCACTATGGTACTGGACCAACAGGGCTGTGTTCCACTATGGTACTGGACCAACAGGGCTGTGTTTCACTATGGTACTGGACCAACAGGGCTGTGTTTCACTATGGTACTGGACCAACAGGGCTGTGTTTCACTATGGTACTGGACCAACAGGGCTGTGTTCCACTATGGTACTGGACCAACAGTTATGTTTCACTATGGTACTGGACCAACAGGGCTGTGTTTCACTATGGTACTGGACCAGGGCTGTTTCACTTATGGTACTGGACCAGGCTGTGTTTCACTATGGTACTGGACCAGGCTGTGTTTCACTATGGTACTGGACCAGGCTGTGTTTCACTATGGTACTGGACCAGGCTGTGTTTCACTATGGTACTGGACCAGGGCTGTTTCACTTATGGTACTGGACCAGGCTGTGTTTCACTATGGTACTGGACCAGGCTGTGTTTCACTATGGTACTGGACCAGGCTGTGTTTCACTATGGTACTGGACCAGGGCTGTGTGTTGTGGACCACACTGCTCTCCCTCTGTCTGCCACTAGAAGGCTCCCTAAGTAAAGGAGCAGAGCTTTCTGTCTCCTCACAGAGGTGGTGAAAACAACCAGGTGTGGCCTGTTCATTTCATCCACCATCTTTACCAACAAAGACAGGCAGCATACACTACACTATCAGGACAGAGTGTCCTGCATCAATTCATCTATATACTAACCAACTATAAGGGCTAAATCATTCCCTGTAAACATGCAGTATTTACAATTGCTAAGAGTGACAATTTGACAGAATCTCGGTAAATGACAGTGGCTTGCTGAGAGAGAGATGTGCTGGAGTAGACTGTCTGTCTGGCACAGGTTTCAGTATGTTGCTAGGCTCTGGTCTGTGGCTTTGTCCGTGGGATGAGCTGCCTGCCTGCTGACCTCTCAGTGAGAGAGACATCAAGATGGATTCTCAGGCCGTCATGGAGAACCGGTCTCTCCCATGAACCCTCTCCCCTCCTCCTTCCCCTCCCCCTCCCCTCCCCTCCCCCTCCCTCACCCCAATCAGCTCCACCATCCGAGCATGCAGACTCAGGAGGCAAATGTCAATGGCTATCAGACGACTGGAAAGGTCAGGGGTTCAGAAAGAAAAGTGTGTGTGTGCGTGCGTGTGCGTGTGTGTGTGTGTGTGTGTGTGTGTGTGTGTGTGTGTGTGTGTGTGTGTGTGTGTGTGTGTGTGTGTGTGTGTGCGTGTGTGCGTGCGTGCGTGCGTGCGTGCGTGCGTGTGTGTGTGTGTGCGTGTGTGTTGCGGGCGTTGACTTCTGTCAATATTTCTCCTGCCTGCATTCCTTCAAAACTTAAAAAGCCCTAAAGCTACACATCATTTCCACCTCAGTCAGTCAACTCCTAACTCATCTCTCATTCCTCAGCCGTAGAACCCTCCCAACAGACCAACTCTCAGACACTGTCTCTCCAGTCACAGTCACTATCTCTAACCTCCGTGTCCCCTCTGAATTTAAAAGACTGAGACGAGATATAGAGAACAACAATATCGCCTTGCTATTCCTCACAGTCCAGTAGGACAACTTGACTAGAATACTGTGGGGTTCTTCTGACAACAACATGTAGGCTACTTCCGACTGGAGAGGAAATCTAATGGACCAAACAGATTTTTTTATTCCCCATATCTTCCAGTACAAGACTAAAAGCATGAAATGGATTAAATAAACACAATTAATAAAAAGAATCATACAATTCACTGTGCTGTGACATAATAACTCAAACCATAGCAATCAGCTTTATTTATTCCTGTTCAGTAAGGACAATGAAATCGATTAAAGGCCTTAATTCCAGTCCAGCATCAGTGAACTCTGTCACCCTAAAACTTTACATTATCATAATTATCTGGCAATAGGAGGCAGATTGATAATGCTACACCATAAATAAAATAAGAAAATGGCGCCGGAGAAGAAGGCTGACGTTTTACATGTCACCAACCAATTGTGTTTTTGTTAGTTTATTTGCGTTGTTTGTAACTTATTTTCTACATAGTGTTGCTGCTACCATCGCTTATGGCCGAAAATAGCTGCTGGACATCGGGACTGCGAATACTATGAACATACAGCTTGCTGGTTATAAAAAATAACAGTGGCGTCTGGTAAGACAAGGAGCGGCGGACTATGTATTTTTGTCAATAACAGCAGGTGCACGATATCTAACGAATTCACAAGCTATTGCTCGCCTGAGGTAGAGTATCTCATGATATGCTGTAGACCACACTATCTCCCTAGAGTGTTTTTTTCGAAGCTGTTCGTAACCACCACAGACTGAGGCTGGCACTAAGACAGCATTGAATGAGCTGTATTTCGCCATTAGCAAACAAGAAAACGCTCACCCAGAGGAAGCGCTTCTAGTAGCCTGGGACTTTAATGCAGGGAAACTTAAATCTGTTTTACCAAATTTCTATCAGCATGTTAAATGTGCAACCAGAGGGAAAAAAAACTCTGGACCACCTTTACTCCACACACAGAGACGCATACAAGGCTCTCCCTCACCCTCCATTTGGCAAGATGACCATAATTATATCCTCCTGATTCCTGCTTACAAGCTAAAATTAAAGCAGGAAGCACCAGTGACTAGATCAATAATGGTCAGATGAACCATGGTCAGATGAAGCAGATGCTAAGCTACAGGACTGTTTTGCTAACACAGACTGGAATAGGTTCCGTGATTCCTCCGATGGCATTGAAGAGTACACCACATCATTGGCTTCATCAATAAGTGCATCGATGACATCGTCCCCATAGTGACCGTACGTACATACCCCAACCAGAAGCTATGGATAACAGGCAACATCCACACTGAGCTGAAGGCTAGAGCTGTCGGGATCAAGGAGCGAGACTCTAACCCGGAAGCTTATAAGAAATTAGAGGTTGACCGATCATGATTTTTCAACGCAGATACCGATACCGATTATTGGAGAACCAAAAAAAGCCAATACCAATTAATCACCCGGTTTTTATACATATATTTGTAATAATGACATTTACAACAATACTGAATGAACAATGAACAATGAACACTTTTATTTTAACTTAACCTCTTAAGACTAGGCCTCAATACTGCCCCCTTTGGAGGAAGTGCATGCCCATAGTAAACTGAAAATATTTTTTCCCAAAATTGCTAATATATGCATATAATTATTATTGAATAGAAAACACTCCAAAGTTTCTAAAACCGTTTAAATTATGTCTGTATGTAAAGCAGAACTCTCAGGGCAGCCTTTCTCCCAAACTCTCTCTTGTCAAGAGAAAAGTTGGGTCAACTTTGACGTCATCGCCCCCACCCTTCCCAGGCAGCTACCGATCTGGGAACAGTATGTATGTGTTCAGCGCGATGCCTGCTTTCAAATGGCGCGTTCATTGCGAGCCCTCGTCGTTTGGCGGGCGAAAATGTTCGGGTCACTCTCAAATACATGCACTCTATTGCGTGCGGCCGATTTGGGGCACGTTCTTTTCCAAGGAACAGCAATTGAAGGCGGTTTGTCTGTTCGCGCTGATCATTATTTTACATGCTAAAAACATCATAAAGCTCGATTCTGCACATAGTTTGACCAGTTTAGTCGACATATAATATGTAAATTTGAAGTTTTGACGCGCAAGAGTGCGGGATCAGAAGTCATTTTGGGTGCATTTCAGCTGAAGCTGTTAGCATATGCTAATACAGAGACACACAACGTGAAACCAAACGATGTATTGGGTAAGTATGACTCCTTCTACGTCTTCTGATCGAAGAACATCAAAGGTAAGGGAATATTTATGTGGTTATTTTGGGTTTCTGTGGACTCCAAACGTAGAGGAGACATACTGCTAATATCTGAGCGCCGTCTCACTGTATAGCCAGTGTACGAATTCTGTAACGTTAAAAATAAATGTAATACAGCGGTTGCATTAAGAAGAAGTGTATCTTTGTAACTATATGTAGAACATGTATATTTAGTCATGTTTATTGCTTGTTATCTGACGTTATCTGTCGGAGCTATCATCATTTCTCCAGACATTTGAGTAGCATTTTTTGAAATGTCGTCATTGTAAACAGAGATTTATGGATATAAATGGCATATTATTGAAAAAGAAAAATGTATTGTGTAACATGTAATATTACTGTCATCTGATGAAGATTTTAAAAAGGTTAGTGAATTATTTATTTTTTAATCCTGCTTTTATAATTTTATATTTTCTGGGATAAAATGGCTGCCTCTCGTCTTTTGTTTCGGTGGTGGTCTAATATAAATATGTGCTATGTTTTCACCGTAAAACATTTTAGAAATCTGACTTGCTGGGTAGATGAACAAGGTGTTTATCTTTCATTTGAGCTATTGGACTTGTTAATGTGTGGAGGTTAAATATTTCTAAGAATATGTTTTTGCATTTTGCGTTATGGTAATGAGCTTGAGCCGTAGTCACGATACCGGATCCGGGATGGGTCGCCGCAAGAAGTTAATATAATACATAAATCAAATCTATTTAGTCTTAAATAAATAATGAAACATGCTCAATTTGGTTTAAATAATACAAAAACACAGTGTTGGAGAAGAAAGTAAAAGTGCAATATGTGCCATGTAAAAAAAGCTAACGTTTAAGTTCCTTACTTAGAACATGAGAACATATGAAGCTGGTGGTTCAATATTCCCAGTTCTTCAATTTTTCCAGTTAACCTCTTCAACCTATGGAGGCGCTATTTCATTATTGGATAAAAAAACGTGCCCGTTTTAAGTGCAATATTTTGTCACAAAAAGATGCTCGACTATGCATATAATTGACAGCTTTGGAAAGAAAACACTTTGACGTTTCCAAAACTGCAAAGATATTATCTGTGAGTGCCACAGAACTGATGCTACAGGCGAAACCAAGATTAAACTTCAAACAGGAAATTAGCTGAATTTTTGAGGCTCTGTTTTCCATTGTCTCCTTATATGGCTGTGAATGCGCCAGGAATGAGCCTGCCCTTTCTGTCGTTTCCCCAAGATGTCTGCAGCATTGTGACGTGTTTGTAGGCATATCATTGGAAGATTGGCGATAAGAGACTACATTTACCAGGTGTCCGCCCGGTGTCCTTTATCTAAATTGGTGCGTAATCTTCAGCTGCAGGCATTTTCCCATGGGATTCAGAGGGGAAAGCACACTTCCACGAACGATATATCATCGAAGAGATATGTGAAAAACACCTTGAGGATTGATTCTAAACAACGTTTGCCATGTTTCAGTTGATATTATGGAGATAATTTGGAAAAAAGTTTGGCGTTTTGATGACTGAATTTTCTGTTTTTTTTGGTAGCCAAACGTGATGTACCAAACGGAGCGATTTCTCCTATACAAAGAATATTTTTGGACAAACTGAACATTTGCTATCTAACTGAGAGTCTCCATATTGATTTCATTTGCGATTTTCATGAATAGTTAACATTGTGTTATGCTAATGAGCTTGCGGATAGATTTACACAATCCTGGATACAGGTTTTTTTCGTAGCTCAACGTGACGCAGAAAACGGAGCGATTTGTCCTAAACAAATAATCTTTCAGGAAAAACTGAACATTTGCTATCTAACTGAGAGTCTCCTCATTGAAAACATCCAAAGTTCTTCAAAGGTAAATTACTTTATTTGAATGCTTTTCTGGTTTTTGTGAAAATGTTGCCTGCTGAATGCTAACGCTAAATGCTACGCTAGCTATCAATAGCTATCAATACTGTTACACAAATGCTTGTTTTGCTATGGTTGAGAAGCATATTTTGAAAATCTGAGATGACAGTGTTGTTAACAAAAGGCTAAGCTTGAGAGCTAGCATATTGATTTCATTTCATTTGCGATTTTCATGAATAGTTAACGTTGCGTTATGGTAATGAGCTTGAGGCTGTATTTACGATCCCGGATCCGGGATGGCTCGTCGCAACAGTTTGAGAAGTTTTTGGTTGTAGTTATTATAGGAATTATGACGTGTCGACTATTTCTAACTATACCATTTGTATTTCATATACCTTTGACTAATGGATGTACTAATAGGCACTTTAGTATTGCCAGCCTAATCCCAGCAGTTGATAGGCTTGAAGTCATAAACAGAGCTGTGAAGCAAGCATTGCTAAGAGCTGCTGGCAAACACAGTAAAGTTTGAATTAATGTTTACGAGCCTGCTGCCGCCTACCACCGCTCAGTGAGACTGCTCTATCAAATCATAGACTTAATTATAATATAATAAACACAGAAATACAAGCCGTTGGTCATTAATATGGTAAAATCCGGAAACTATAATTTCGAAAACAAAACGTTTATTCTTTCGCATTTTTCGCAAATGCGCTTTTGTTAAATCATCCCCTGTTTGGCGAAGTAGGCTGTGATTCAATGACAAATTAACAGGCACCTTATTGATTATATGCAAAGCAGGACAAGCTAGTTAACCTAGTAATATCATCAACCATGTGTAGCTAACTAGTGATTATGTGAAGATTGATTGTGTCTTATAAGATAGGTTTAATGCTAGCTAGCAACTGAACCTTGGCTCCTTGCTGCACTCGCGTAACAGGTGGTCAGCCTGCCACGCATTTCCCTTGTGGAATGCAATGTAATAGGCCGTAATCGGCATCCAAAAAGACAGATTACCGATTGTTATGAAAACTTTAAATCAGCCCTAATTAATCGGCCATGCCGATTAAATCGGTCAACCTCTATAAGAAATCCCGTTATGCCCTCCAATGAACCATCAAACAGTCAAAGCATCAATACAGGACTAAGATCAAATCGTACTACACCGGCTCTGATGCTCGTCGGATGTGGCAGGGCTTGCAAACCATTACAGACTACAAAGGGAAGCACAGCTGAGAGCTGCCCAGTGACACAAGCCTACCAGACGAGCAAAACTACTTCTATGCATGCTTCAAGGCAAATAACACTGAAACATGCATGAGAGCACCAGCTGTTCCGCAGCCGACCAGGACGTGTAGTGCGAGCATGCGTTGACCAACTGGCAAGTGTCTTCACTGACATTTTCAACCTCTCCCTGTCCGATTCTGTAATACAAACATGTTTCAAGCAGACCATCATAGTGCCTGTGCCCAAGAATACTAAGGTAACCTGCCTAAATGACTACCGACCCGTAGCACTCAAGTCTGTATCCCTGAAGTGCTTTGAAAGGCTGGTCATAGCTCACATCAACACCATTATCCTAGAAACCCAAGCCCCACTCCAATTTGCATACCGCCCCAACAGATCCACAGATGATGCAATCTCTATTGCACTCCACACTGCCCTTTCCCATCTGGACAAAAGGAATACCTATGTGGGAATGTCATTCATTGACTACAGCTCAGCGTTCAACACCATAGTGTCCTCAAAGCCCATCAATAAGCTAAGGTCCCTGGGACTAAACACCTCCCTCTGCAACTGGATCCTGGACTTCCTGACGGGCCGCCCCCAGAGAGTGAGGGTAGACAACAACACATCCGCCAAGCTCACCCTCAACACAGGAGCCCCTCAGGGGTGCGTGTTCAGTCCCCTCCTGAACTCCCTGTTCACCCATGACTACACAGACGGGCACGATTCCAACACCATCATTAAGTTTGCTGATGACACAATAGTGGTAGGCCTGGTCACCGACAACAACGAGACAGCCTATAGGGAGGAGGTCAGAGACCTGGCCGTGTGCCAGGATAACAACCTCTCCCTCAATGTGATCAAGACAACGGAGATGATTGTGGACTACAGGAAAAAGAGGACAAAGCACACCCCCATTCTCATTGATGGGGCTGCAGTGGAGCTGGTTGAGAGCTTCAAGTTCGTTGGTGTCCACATCACCAACAAACTAGAATGGTCCAAACACACCAAGACAGTCATAAAGAGGGCACGACAAAACCTATTCCCCTTCAGGAGACTGAAAAGATTTGGCATGGGTCCTCAGATCCTCAAAAGGTTCTACAGCTGCACTATCGAGAGCATCCTGACTGGTTGCATCACTGCCTGGTATGGCAACTGCTCGGCCGAGTACATCACTGGGGCCAAGCTTCCTGCCATACAGGACCTCTATACCAGACGGGAAGACCCTAAAAATTGTCAAAGACTCCAGCCACCCTAGACATAGACTGTTCTCTCTGCTACCGCACGGCAAGCGGTACCGGAGCGCCAAGTCTAGGTCCAAGAGGCATCTAAACAGCTTCTACTCCCAAGCCATAAGACTCCTGAACATCTAATCAAATGGCTACCCAGGCTATTTGTATTGCCCCCCCCTCCCCTTCTCTTACGCTGCTCTCTGTTATTATCTATGCATAGTCACTTTAATAACTCTACCTACATACTACCTCAATTACCTCAACTAATCTGTGCCCCCACACATCGACTCTGTACCGGTACCCCCTGTATATAGTCTTGCTATTGTTACTTTACTACTGCTATTTAACTACTTGTTACTTTTATTTCATATTATTATTAATATTTTTTAAACTGCATTGTTGGTTAGAAGCTTGTAAGTAAGCATTTCACTGTAAGGTTCACTGTAATACCTGTTGTATTCGGGGCATGTGAATAAGAAAATTGGATTTGATTTGAATTGTAGCAACAATGGTAATAGCGATATCTGGAATTACTGAAACAGTAAACCAATTTCCAGATACACATTAATGATAGCAAGCAATATATAGGCCTATTGGGGCCCTTCTTTGTGTAGGTTTTAAAACCTCTTTGTGTTCCAAAGGTATTGAAACTCCTGAAGGGGCAAGTCTACGGACCCCCCCCCCACTGCTACTCTCTATTGTCATCTATGCATAGTCACTTTAATAATTCTACCTACATGTACATATTACCTCAACTGTACCGTTACTCCGTGTATGTAGTCTCGCTATTGTTATTTTACTGCTGCTCTTTAATTACTTGTTACTTTTATTTCTTATTCTTATCCATATTTTTTTTTAACTGCACTGTTGTTTCGGGGCTCGTAAGCAAGCATTTCACTGTAAGGTCCACCACACCTGTTGTATTCGGCGCATGTAACTAAAACAATTTGATTTTGATTTGTAATAAATGGCTGTTCCACAACATCAAATGAAAACCTTGGTATTGTTAGAATGGTGTTGTTTCCCATTGGTCCAACTCATTGATAGGTCTCTCAGGCCAGTATTCTCAGACCATCTGTACGTGGAGGAACATGGTTGGTTTGCAGTGGGTCTTATTTCAGACTAACAGTGTGTTTCTATAAAAAGACTGCCATCATTTCATCTTGACCGTTACAGACAGGCTTTAATTGAACAGTGAGAGGACTCACAATCTCCCTCCCTCTGTACTCATGTTTAATTCAACCTGTTTAATATCTCTCTCTCTCTCTCTGAATTAAGACTATTGTTTTGTTTTCGTTCAAATGACAGCTCATAGTCCGAACTTTTCTGTCTTATTGGGGTGTAAGATGTTTGCAAAGCACAAGTCTGAACACAAACACAAACCTACCACGCAGCCACCCATACAAACACACAGAAAATACAAATCCTTAAAACAGCCCTCTCTGCATATTGGCAGACTACCTCTCTCTCAGCCCCCAGCCCCGGCTCCCAGTGAGCGCGTTTAAATGAAAGCATGTTTAATTAATGATGTTGAAGTATTCTGTCACAATTAGGAAGATGTACGGCCAAACAAGGCAGCAGTGATTTCCCTGACAGCCATGATGAAGGTTTACCTTCCTCGCCTCTGACTGGCAGCTAGCAACCAACGCTGGACCGGTTCCATTTCACGTCGATACAGTAACGCAATACACTCCTCTGCAGTTCTGTGTGTATGTGTGTGTGCGTATGTCTGTATGTGTGTGTGTATGTACTGTATGTCTGTGTGTGAGTGTGGGTGCGTGCGTGCGTGCACATATCCGTGTGTATGTGCTTCCTCTACCTTGGTCTGGACGAAGTCACAGTGCCAGGCATATAAGCAGGGTTTGTATTGATTCTGTGGGCACACGTCATCCAGGGTTTCAGTTATTCATAAATCAGCTGTGTTCCTGACACAGGAGCGCAGTGCTGTCTGTGTGGGCCTGTCTCTGTGTGTGTGTCTCTGTGTGTCTGTGTGTGTGTGTGTGTGTGTGTGTGTGTGTGTGTGTGTGTGTGTGTGTGTGTGTGTGTGTGTGTGTGTGTGTGTGTGTGTGTGTGTGTGTGTGTGTGTGTGTGTGTGTGTGTGTGTGTGTGTGTGTGTGTGTGTGTGTGTATTTGGGCCACAGTCAGCGGGAGTGGTTGCGACAGCAACATGCTAATGGAACATCACTACCATTCATCCCTGCCACACGGCATTCTGGGACAGAAAAAAACAACAACCTGAAATCCTGAAGAAGCAGTTTGATGATTTACAATGGACATGGTGAGTATCACAAACAACTAAAACAAATTATCAACAATATCCCTAGACCTTAGAGGGAAATTCACCTCTGTTTCACTGTATATGCCCATTCATATGGAATCATCGCTCAAGGCATTAAACTCATCCACTGCTCTGCATGTGTTGGTATCATGGTATGAGGAATCTGTCAGCACAGAAACAATACATTATATTAAATTCTGAGTGGTTCATCTGATAGAAGCATAAGCTACTGATGCTAAGCAGCGTAATATTTATTACATGTATGGGTATCTACTGGCATGGGTAGCACAGTCAATCTACAAGCATGTTATGTTCCTTATTTTAAATCATCAAGCAGTTTTGTCCTTAGAAATGTTTACTCCCCACTGTGTTCACAGGAAAGTCTCCTTGGCCCAAAATGTCCACTCCATCACCAGATAATGGGGACTAGAACAACTCTGGTACACAAGGGCAAAGCCATAAAGAACCTCTAAAACACTTGCTTTATGCTTTATCAGCCATCTCCAGAGTCATGTTTGAAAGCGGGCCGAACCCAGAGTGTTATAGCTGACAGAGGCCGGGCAGACGACAAGGACAATAAAAAAATAAGGGAATAAGAAAGAGAGAGAGTGGAGGAAGAAGGAAGGTTGGGGAAAAAAGTGGAGAGGGATGGATTTATGGAGGGAGGGAGAGAGGAAAGTCGAAAAATAAAAATGGAATATGAAAGCGAGGAGGTGTCAATTAAAAAAATGAACCCCAGTGCATTTGGGAAGTGACAGCTGGTGGGAGACGAGCTGACAGGCGTCACATTAGGCGGATTTGGTGGCCGCTCCCTCCCCTTCCTCCCCTCCTCTCCCCCTCCTCCGCACTGGTGACTGATCGACCGGCCGATGGTTCCTCATGCAGTTAGATGCAGTGAAAGAGGCCAGATGAGGCATGGCAGCGCAGAGCAAGGGGAGCAGGGCAAGACAAGGTCCACACAAGGCACCAACTTGGTGGGTGTTTTTCAGCTAAACTTTCCCCTAAATTTACTCCTAATAACTGTAATGATGGTGCCGGTCATTTGAGGCTGAAGCAGGCCAGGCTGAGTCTTGAGGGGCCGGTCCCGATAACGAGGCAGCAGCAGCCAAACGCCTCCCTCCTGCCAGAGGAGGAAAGACCATTCAGACCCATTCAGACCCCCCCACCCCCCCACAGTCCATTAAAATAATGTATTATTCAAAATAGGCAATACATTAGGCCCCAAGCAATCGTCTGTCCTTTCTTAAGGTGTCTTAAAATATATCGTCTTGATCTAATCAAACCCATGCTCGGATTCATGCAGTTTTAATCGCCCCGGGGCGTCAATGGAAATCATGATGGCTGAATATCCTCTTCTTGATAAGTTGCAAGTGTTGTTGAGCAGGGAGATGTATAGTCAGCTAACTATGAGAGAGTTAAAGGCCTCTATATGAAGTATTATAAAGTGCATTCGGAAAGTATTCAGACCCCTTCCCTTTTTCCACATATTGTTATGTTACATCCTTATTGATTTTTTTTAAATTTATTTTTAAACCCATCAATCTACAACCAATACCATATCATGACAAATTGAAAACAGGTTTTTAGACATTTTTGCAAATTGATAAAAAATTATAAACAGAAATACCTTATTTACATAAGTATTCAGACACTTTGATATGACTTGAAATTGAGCTCATGTGCATCCTGTTTCCATTGATCATCTTTGAGATGTTTCTAAAACTTGATTAGAGTACACCTGTGGTAAATTCAAATGATTGGACATGATTTGTAAAGGCACACACCTGTCTATATAAAGGTCCCACAGTTGATAGTGCATGTCAAAGCAAAAACCAAGCCATGAGGTCGAAGGAATATACCTTAGAGGTTTGAGAGAGAATTGTGTCAGGCACAGATCTGGGGAAGGGTAGCAAAAACTTTCTGCAGCACTGAAGGTCCCCAAGAACACAGTGGCCTCCATCATTGTTAAATGTAAGAAGTTTGGAACCACCAAGACTTTTCCTAGAGCTGGTCCCCTGGCCAAACTGAGCAATCGGGGAAGAGGGCCTTGGTCAGGGAGGTGACCAAGAACCCAATGGTCACTCTGACAGAGCTCCAAGTGTTCCACTGTGGAAAAGGAAGAACCTTCCAGAAGGACGGTGAAGGATGGTAGTGCTTCACCAAAATTCTCGGGACCTCAGACTGGGAGCGAAGGCTCACCTTCTAACAGGACAACCCTAAGCACACATCAAAAAACAATGCAGGAGTGGCTTCGGGACAAGTCTCTGAATGTCCTTGAGTGGCTCAGCCAGAGCCAGGACTTGAACCCGATCAAACATTTCTGGAAAGATCTGAAAATAGTTGTGCAGTGACGCTCCCCATCCAACCTAACAGAGCTTGAGAGGATCTGCAGAGGAAAATGGGAGAAACTCCCCAAATACAGGTGTGCCAAGATTGTAGCGTCATACCCAAGAAGACTCGAGGCTGTAAATGCTGCCAAAGGTGTAAATTTGCTAACATTTCTAAAAACCTGTTTTTGCTTTGTCATTATGGGTTATTGTGTGTAGATTGATGAGGGAAATAAACAATTTAATCCATTTAGAATAAGGCGTAACAAAATGTGGAAAAACGTAACGTAACAAAATGTGGAAAAACGTAACGTAACAAAATGTGGAAAAAGTCAAGGGGTCTGAATACTTTCTGAATGCACTGTATACCCTAGACAGGCTCACTTTTGGTGGGAACATCTTCTGATCACATACAGCACAACAAGTAATACAGTGTCTGGTAGATTTCATTCAGTTTTACCGGTCAGGAAACATAAGGCTTCATACCCAGAACCAATGGGTGTTACCACATTTTCCAAGGAACCAAATGTGCTCGCTGGGATATTAGTAAAAACAAGTTAATAATGCTTAGTTTACTCATGGTCTCTCATCTCAGAGAGATGAAAACAGCTGTGCTCTTGAGTGTAGTGAGTCATGAAGCTGGTGGTTTACTACAGTGATTGTTTACCTGTTATTTTTCTATGTTTTTGTGTTGACCTGTGTTGAAATGTCATATATTTGACCTGTTCTGTAACATGGTGTAGGGATGATTCATTTGGGGAAGACCATACATATTTAAATCACATTTAATTATCAACATCCCTCCCAACACTAGATCTCATCAATCAAATAACACTGACCCGAGGAGTCAATTTTCTTTTAATGTTGTTAATTGTGTGTGTTCGTCTGTGTGACACTGATGTAGCAAAGGGACCGGGTCATTGTGACTTAATCTCCATTCCTGAGGGTGGAATCAGTTGGGGGTACGTTCATTACCTTTCATTAAAAATGCTGCCTCCGGCGTTTACCATCTACCCATCCAGGCTCTAACTAATTATAACCAACACACTGACTGACAGCCTACCGGCTGTCAGCATGGAAATGGGAAAATGTTTTGGGGTTCCCTCATTAGATAAAAAAAAGATGGGTGGGTGTTCAGAACTAGTAACGTAGTGGCAGGAGTGTTATCCTGGTGAGGTCACGAAAACCTCAATGCCTTAAAAAAATATGCCCTGAATGGTTTCCCTAACTTTCGGCAAGGACTTGTTAGCCTGAAAGTCATGCAGCAAATGGCAGCAGCCACCAGAGACAGACGCAGTGCTCCAGGAGTTGTTGAAGCGATGGATAGTAGTTAGAACCGCATGGAGCTCAGAGGTGACTGTCCATGAGTAGCTGGAGTCCTGCCCTTTATTGTGCCCCTACTGTGGCTCTACACGGGGCCTCTCCGCAACACACTGATCCGGCATCCAACGAGAGGCCAACAACATGCTCCTTCTGGGGTCCCTGTGGTGTGTGTTCGTGTGTATGGCACGTTTCATAAGACTCCGCTCTTTGACTGGTGATGAGTTTATGCGAGGTAATTAACAGTAATTAATCCTTAATTACAGTAATTAGCCGAGTCGCAGTAAATTAAGCCACATCTGGAGGCAGGCAGGGAACAAGGCTGTACAAGCCAGGGCGGGCAGGTTCATTTTTGGCAAAGGGGAGACGCTGACTCCATCTGACAGCATTTGGTTAGGCCTACCTGGGACGTTCCACAGCTCCCTCTGTAGTTTAGGGGGTGTTTACACCCCTGTGTGGGAGATCCTGGGACAAGACAAGGATGAGTAGAGGGTTTGTTGGTGGGAAACAGATTCATTACAGAACAACATCAGCTGATCTCCCTGCAGCTAGCAGGCAGAGGACATCCACCATATGGCCACTCGTAAACAACCACATTATTGCCACACTGTTCACACTCTGCCTTGCCATCAGAACACGTGAGACATGAATGTGATGTAAGGGGATGCGAGAACAGAGATTTCCCACTAACCGTTCATTTTATTTCACAATGCAGCTTGGTTGGTAACAAGTATTTAGCAGATCCACAGAAAGCAATGAACAAGAGGAAATGAAGCTTCAATGAATGCCTGAAGTTGTGATACCATGACTGTAAGTTCTCTGACTCCTGTTTAGATTCAGACTCCCTAAACCTGAACACTACAGTGTATAGAGTGATAGAGTGTGATGACCATTAATATTGTAAATCTTGAGCACTATAGCTGCTCTGGGTGGAAAAATTGCCTCATTGCATTTATCAGGGAGTCTCCAATCCCATCAAGGCTGAAGTCAGTCGGGAGAAAAAGAAACGCAGCAGATTTCTGCCGAGTGTGCGATTTGTTTGCAGGCTGTCACTAGCTGCCTGAGATTCCCAGGAGGGTTACTGTTGTTGCGACTGAGTCCTGCTGTAAAAAAACACTGCCTGTGCAGTAAAACAATGTGAGCCATCACACTGGATTACAGGAGGCTATGCTCCACACACTGAGACCGGCATTTAAACCAGGAGAAAAGAGGAAACCATATCATAATGTACAATACTCTCCTTCCTTCAGAGTGTTGTCTGTCTATCTTACACCTTAAAACTACTTTCAGTCCGTTTACATTACATAAAGGAGAACTTTGACACAACCCAACGTGCACTACCCCCTGACCCTTCATTTCTTTTTCTGCATTAGTCTACCACCATTAGCAGAATTAGCAATCTACCCAATCACAGTAATTAGCTGCATGGATCATCATCCACAGAGGGAAGAGGGAGAGGGAGAGGGTGAGAGGGGGCTCCTAAGGACTGGAGGGATCAGTGCTGTTGAAGCTGGAGATGGGGCGGTGGATACTGGATATGCCTGCAGGCCCCACATAGTGAGTGTCTCAGTCTATAGCAGACAGTGGCATGGGGCACAGGCCCCTCACACACCCCACACCCTTCCCAAAACTACCACCAACGTAGCGGACCCAGCTAGTCATTAATCGTAGCCACAGGCCTTTGGGGGGGGGGTTGAATTGATGCAAGAATAGTGGGTCACAGGGAGCCCCTGCTGTCAATCATCAGTGTGTGTGTGTGTGGGGGGGGTCATAGGATTAGCCTCCAGCCATGGTGAGGGTATAGCCTAACGGGGGCAAAAAGAGTTCATGCAAAACAGAAATATAAAATGCAGTGCTAGACATCATTTGCATGAGAGACAGATCAAGTCAACTGTCATTTTTGCACCAAAAGCAAATCATCCCTTTTGAGAAGAATAGTCCAAATATTTGTCTTTTACTGTCAGGGAAAGTTCAAGTCTCACACCGACAGTACAGCTAGCCCCGGAGAAATCAACAAACTGCAGTAACACCATACAGAGAAAGGCCTGTTATTTCTGCACATTACACAACCAAGGAGGACCTGGCCCTGTAAAAACTCTGTTATCACGCAATAATATACACAGGTCAACACTAGCCTGGTCCCAAGTCTGTTTGTGTTGCCTAAAGTAACTTTTGGATTACCCAAACTCAGTAACGTAATCTGATTACATTCAGTTACTTTGAGATTACTTTCCCCTTCAGCGGCATTAGAAGGCAAACATGTATGTTACCAATTGGACATTTATTGCAGGATAAATCAATGTTAAAGTTTACATAGCTGGCCATATTGTCACGCCCTGACCATAGAGAGACTTTTTATTCTCTATTTTGGTTAGGTCGGGGTGTGACTAGGGTGGGTGATCTAGTGCATTTATTTCTATGTTGGCCTGGTATGGTTCCCAATCAGAGGCAGCTGTTTATCGTTGTCTCTGATTGGGGATCATATTTAGGCAGCCATTTCCCCACTGGGTTTTGTGGGATCTTGTTGATGCCTGTGAGCTCTACAGAACGTCACGTTTCGTTGCTCTTTGTTTTTGTGAGTTTCAATTTATTAAACATGTGGAACGCTATGTACACTGCGCCTTGGTCCGAGTATGATTACCGCGACAATCGTGACACATATATGGATGGTATATTTTACTTTATGGGTTGGTAATGTTGGTTTCTTCGAACCCATCGCTTTCTACTACATATAATAATACGATTTAAATTATATATTTACATTAAAACCAAATTCTATCAGAAATACAGTCATTCCAATAAATGTTATACCCCTTGATCTTCAAGAATAGGACTTGGAAATATGGAAGTATAGATCAGTCATATTGTTTTACCCGAGCATAACCCCAAAACTAAGGACTAAATAGCCAGCCCTACTCTATTGTTTATGATTTTGTTGTCATGGAGGACTGATTGGGCTCATTGATTCGAGTTGAAAAATAAATGCTGTGCTCATGGAACTGCAAGCTTTGAGCACTACTGATAAGTGCTATTTACATGTGGAAAATGAATTCAATATGCTGCATTTACTATAGGCCTATTGTTTCCCTTTTAGTTGGTGACACTTTGATATCTTGATAATATGCAGATGTTTAAAGGGGAAATCCACAGATGAAACAATAACAACACGGTTGCCCCGCCTCTGTTTTGGTAAAACAGCTGAGGTATGGGCCTGGAGAAATGTAACCACTCTCAAATCAAATCAAAGTTTATTTGTCATGTACACCGAATACAACAGGTGTAAACCTTACAGTGAAATGCTGACTGACAGACTCTAACCAATGGTGCCAAAAAAAGGTATGTGTGTGTGTGTGTGTGTGTGTGTGTGTGTGTGTGTGTGTGTGTGTGTGTGTGTGTGTGTGTGTGTGTGTGTGTGTGTGTGTGTGTGTGTGTGTGTGTGTGTAGGTAAGTAAAGAAATAAAACAACAGTAGAAAGACATTTGAATAAAGAGTAGCAAGGCTATATACAGACACCTGTTAGTCAGGCTTATTGAGGTAGTATGTACATGTAGATATGGTTAAAGTGACTATGCATATATGATGAACAGAGAGTAGCAGTAGCGTAAAAGAGGGGTTGGCGGGTGGTGGGACACAATGCAGATAGCCCGGTTAGCCAATGTGCGGGAGCACTGGTTGGTCGGGCAAATTTAGGTAGCATGTACATGAATGTATAGTTAAAGTGACTAAGCATATAAGATAAACAGAGAGTAGCAGCAGCGTAAAAGAGGGGTTGGGGGGTGGCACACAATGCAAGTAGTCCTGGTAGACATTAGATTACCTTTTTCAGGAGTCTTATGGCTTGGGGGTTAAAACTGTAGAGAAGCCTTTTTGTCCTAGACTTGGCACTCCGGTACCGTTTGCCATGCGGTAGTAGAAAGAACAGTCTATGACTGGCGTAGCTGGGGTCTTTGACAATTTTTAAGGCCTTCCTCTGACACCGCCTGGTGTAGAGGTCCTGGATGGCAGGCAGCTTTGCCCCAGTGATGTACTGGGCCATACACACTACCCTTTGAAGTGCCTTGCGGTCGGAGGCCGAGCAATTTCCGTACCAGGCAGTGATACAACTGGTCAGGATGCTCTCGATGTTGCAGCTGTAGAATCTTTTGAGGATCTCAGGACCCATGCCAAATCTTTTTCGTTTCCTGAGGGGGAATAGGCTTTGTCGTGCCCTCTTCACGACTGTCTTGGTGTGTTTGGACCAATCTAGTTTGTTGTTGATGTGGACACCAAGGAATTTGAAGCTCTCAACCGGCTCCAATACAGCCCCGTCGATGAGAATGGGGACGTGCTCGGTGCTCCTTTTCCTGTAGTCCACAATCATCTCCTTAGTCTTGGTTACGTTGAGGGATAGGTTGTTATTCTGGCACCACCCGGTCAGGTCTCTGACCTCCTCCCTATAGGCTGTCTCGTCGTTGTCGGTGATCAGGCCTACCACTGTTGTGTCGTCAGCAAACTTAATGATGGTGTTGGAGTCGTGCCTGGCAATGCAGTCGTGGGTGAACAGGGAGTACAGGAGGGGACTGAGCACGCACCCCTGGGGAGCTCCAGTGTTGAGGATCAGCATGGCAGATGTGTTGCTACCTACCCTCACCGCCTGGGGGCGGCCTGTCAGGAAGTCCAGGATCCAGTTGCAGGGGGAGGTGTTTAGTCCCAGGATCCTTAGCTTGGTGATGAGCTTTGAGGGTGCTATGGTGTTGAACGCTGAGCTGTAGTCAATTCTCACATAGGTGTTCCTTTTGTCCAGGTGGTAAAGGGAAAGGGCAGTGTGGAGTGCAATAGAGATTGCATCATCTGTGGATCTCAGGTTAATAGACAGAGCTATGGATGCAAGGACTGACCCTGCATGTGTAACGATGTGCTCTGAGAGTCGGCAAGCAAGTTCATTTAATAAAGGAATCCAAAATGAAGCTGAAACAGAAATACTAGCGCCTGGGGAAAGAACCAAAGGGACTAACATACAGTATATAGGGAAGGTAATCAAGGAGGTGATGGAGTCCAGGTGAGTGTCATGAGGTGCGTGACGATGGTGACAGGTGTGCGGGATAATGAGCAGCCTGATGGCCTAGAGGCCGGAGAGGTAGCACACGTGACACCATGCTATCAAAATTAAAATGTCTACAGTGTTGGTTGCACAATCCATCACTAAACCACCAGTTGTACTGTGTCTTGAAAGTACAGTATCTTAAAATACTATTGTACAGAACTATTGTTAGTGCTTTTCTGCCTTGTACAATTAAGGTAAAACATGAATTATGTTCAAACTATCATAACAACAGATCGATTTCAATTCTCCCAGTGAAGAAAACACAATCTCAAATGAAGCTTCTCAAGACACATGGAAATCACTTTAAAACACATATACACGCACAAAACCTTGGCAACAGCAGAATTAAAAGCACGGCCAATTAAATCAAACTAAAACAATTACTATGGCAATATGGAAAAGGAACAAAAGCAGGAACACGTCAGTCAGAGAGATAGTAAGTGAAGACAAACAGAAACATAACAAAAGCAGGAACACGTCAGTCAGAGAGATAGTAAGTGAAGACAAACAGAAACATAACAAAAGCAGGAACACGTCAGTCAGAGAGATAGTAAGTGAAGACAAACAGAAACATAACAAAAGCAGGAACACGTCAGTCAGAGAGATAGTGAAGACAAACAGAAACATAACAAAAGCATGAACACGTCAGTCAGAGAGATAGTAAGTGAAGACAAACAGAAACATAACAAAAGCAGGAACACGTCAGTCAGAGAGATAGTAAGTGAAGACAAACAGAAACATAACAAAAGCAGGAACACGTCAGTCAGAGAGATAGTAAGTGAAGACAAACAGAAACATAACAAAAGCATGAACACGTCAGTCAGAGAGATAGTAAGTGAAGACAAACAGAAACATAACAAAAGCAGGAACACGTCAGTCAGAGAGATAGTAAGTGAAGACAAACAGAAACATAACAAAAGCAGGAACACGTCAGTCAGAGAGATAGTAAGTGAAGACAAACAGAAACATAACAAAAGCATGAACACGTCAGTCAGAGAGATAGTAAGTGAAAACAAACAGAAACATAACAAAAGCAGGAACACGTCAGTCAGAGAGATAGTAAGTGAAGACAAACAGAAACATAACAAAAGCAGGAACACGTCAGTCAGAGAGATAGTAAGTGAAGACAAACAGAAACATAACAAAAGCAGGAACACGTCAGTCAGAGAGATAGTAAGTGAAGACAAACAGAAACATAACAAAAGCAGGAACACGTCAGTCAGAGAGATAGTAAGTGAAGACAAACAGAAACATAACAAAAGCAGGAACACGTCTGTCAGAGAGATAGTAAGTGAAGACAAACAGAAACATAACAAAAGCAGGAACACGTCAGTCAGAGATAGTAAGTGAAGACAAACAGAAACATAACAAAAAAGCAGGAACACGTCTGTCAGAGAGATAGTAAGTGAAGACAAACAGAAACATAACAAAAGCAGGAACACGTCAGTCAGAGATAGTAAGTGAAGACAAACAGAAACATAACAAAAGCAGGAACACGTCTGTCAGAGAGATAGTAAGTGAAGACAAACAGAAACATAACAAAA
Organism: Oncorhynchus keta; assembly: GCF_023373465.1. Classification (NCBI taxonomy): domain Eukaryota; kingdom Metazoa; phylum Chordata; class Actinopteri; order Salmoniformes; family Salmonidae; genus Oncorhynchus; species Oncorhynchus keta. Next base: position 28,538,971 of record NC_068435.1, on the reverse strand, counting down.
GCAGGAACACGTCAGTCAGAGATAGTAAATGAAGACAAACAGAAACATAACAAAAGCAGGAACACGTCTGTCAGAGAGATAGTAAGTGAAGACAAACAGAAACATAACAAAAGCAGGAACACGTCAGTCAGAGATAGTAAGTGAAGACAAACAGAAACATAACAAAAGCAGGAACACGTCAGTCAGAGAGATAGTATGTGAAGACAAACAGAAACATAACAAAAGCAGGAACACGTCAGTCAGAGAGATAGTAAGTGAAGACAAACAGAAACATAACAAAAGCAGGAACACGTCAGTCAGAGAGATAGTAAGTGAAGACAAACAGAAACATAACAAAAGCAGGAACACGTCAGTCAGAGAGATAGTAAGTGAAGACAAACAGAAACATAACAAAAGCAGGAACACGTCAGTCAGAGAGGTAGTAAGTGAAGACAAACAGAAACATAACAAAAGCAGGAACACGTCAGTCAGAGAGATAGTAAGTGAAGACAAACAGAAACATAACAAAAGCAGGAACACGTTAGTCAGAGAGATAGTAAGTGAAGACAAACAGAAACATAACAAAAGCATGAACACGTCAGTCAGAGAGATAGTAAGTGAAGACAAACAGAAACATAACAAAAGCAGGAACACGTCAGTCAGAGAGATAGTAAGTGAAGACAAACAGAAACATAACAAAAGCAGGAACACGTCAGTCAGAGAGATAGTAAGTGAAGACAAACAGAAACATAACAAAAGCAGGAACACGTCAGTCAGAGAGATAGTAAGTGAAGACAAACAGAAACATAACAAAAGACATTAATGGGGAAAAAACGATGTGCAAGGAAAGCTCCCAGTCAATAGCAGAAAGCAATAATGAGAGTTGTAACTGTAAACTGAACAGACGGACAGGAGAGCAGAAATACAACTGTAAGGCCACAATGACTGCCAAGTTCAGTTTAGAAAAGGAAGGGGAAAGGGTACACTACACCTTTAAATGGTTTTTATCATGAAACAAAACATAATTGATGTCAGATAAAAACCTGGTTGCCTCTGCCAGGAGGCTGAAACTTGGCCGCAAGTGGATCTTCCAGCAAGACAATAACCCCAAGCACACATCAACGTTCACAAAGAAATGGTTCATTGACCACAAATCCACATTTTGCAATGACCATCTCAGTCTCGGGACTTGAACCCCATTGAAACCCTGTGGTTGGAATTGAAGAGGGCAGTTCATAAGCACAGACGAAGAATGTCAAGGATCTGGAAAGATTCTGTGTAAAGGAATGGTTCAAGATCCCTCCCAATGTGTTCTCCAATCTAATAAAACATTTTTGAAAAAAGCTCCATTATCCTCACAAGGCAAGGTGTTGAAAGGTAAACAAAACCTCTTTCTCTGAGCAATTATTAAAAAATTTAAAATAATATAATTTTCTAAATGTTTGAGCATACAATATAGCTCAGCATTTTAATTATTTATTTTATAGTCTTCTTTTGTGTGTTTTTATCAAGGGTGCCAATCATTTTGGACCTGATGGACATCAGTGGAGGCTGCTGACGGGAGGACGGATTATAATAATGGTTGGAATGGAGTGAATGGAATGGTAACATATTTTTGGGCGGGGTTTTCATGTGTTTGATATCATTCCATTCACTTCATTCCAGCCAACACACTCCATTTCAGCTATTACTATGAGCCGTCGTCCCCTCAGCAGCCTCCGCTGCTGTACATAAATATATGGACCATCGATTCATCTTTACAGACGGGGTGCAGAGGGTGAAGTAGCTGTGTCTATTTGGGTCAAGCCCATCTCCTCTTTGTGACAGAGTCGCCAATGTTCTTTTCTGTGAGAATTTGGGGTGCCTATGTGTGGTGCTAATGGAGAGGGATGAGGGGAGTTGGGGGGGTGCTCCTGCCAGATTAGGGCTTGGTCTGTGCCAAGGTTATAAACGGGCTGTTATCAGCCTTCCAAACAGAATAACCCCCCCCCCGTATCAGCACCCAAACATATGGGTGCACACAAAGACCCAGTCGCCCTGACAGACACCCCCATTTAATTACACACAAAGCAAGGCCAGCACCCCTCTCTCTCGTGCACATGCACACGCACACGCACACAACGTGAGAGAAAGGTGGATATTTTTTAGGTAGGATATATTCTCAAATGCCCAAAATAAGTATTATACCACAACACCCTGTGTTCAGCACTCCCAATTCATGAAGGAGTTTATTAGATCTGAACAGCAGACAGCCACATCAACCAAACTTCACAGTCCGTTTCAGTCAGGTCTCAACTTCCTGGGACTGGGACACTCACTTTATATATACTGCCGACCATATTTTAGATTCTCGTTCAATAAAGTCGAAAATGTCACAGAGGTGCAATAACCGCAATCACATAAAATCGTGACGGCTTGGACAAGCTATGCAAAAATGACAGTGTCCCCTTCCACTGGTGCAATAAAGTTTTACTTGGATAAATCGGCCATAAAAAAGGGGGTTTTGAAGGTTGTCAATGGGGAATAATTGGTCTGGTTTATTGGTGTGATCATATTTCTCACCAGCTTTTTCCCCTGTCCACAGTATGACTAAGTCTTGAATAAGATGTGGAGGATCTGTAAAACAGCTGTTGTCTTTAACCCTTTAACCTCTATAACTGAGTGGATAGAAAATAAATATGAAAACAAACAGAGATGCTATGATATGACAATCAACTGCTTTAGTACTGCAGTTTCCCAAACTCCCGTAATCTTAGATATAGAGGACAATGTCACAATGTCTATCCACCTCATTGTCTAATGTTGCTATGGGCACAAAGCAAACAACGGAAGTGATGGAGTCAAGTGGTTTGCAAGTGATTTCAGTTTTTCTAATGGTTGTCAATTCCTTTTGGGTCTTCTTTTGCACTGTGCTCACTCTCTGCCTGTCCTGTTTGCAAGGCATCAGCGCAACGATGTTATCATAACCAGCCAAAAGTGATCACACCAATGTACTTTCTCTCCTCAACTTTCCCCGACAGTTAAAGTGACCTATGCTGTCGGCCTGTTTTACATTCAGCAATTAGCAAGAGCCTATATCTTTACCTTGCATTTCACAAGAAGAGGAAGGGCCTATTGTGGAGAGGCCTGCGTAGGCTATAGCCTATTGTGGAGAGGCCTGTGTAGGCTATAGCCTATTGTGGAGAGGCCTGCGTAGGCTATAGCCTATTGTGGAGAGGCCTGCGTAGGCTATAGCCTATTGTGGAGAGGCTTGCGTAGGCTATAGCCTATTGTGGAGAGGCCTGCGTAGGCTATAGCCTATTGTGGAGAGGCCTGCGTAGGCTATAGCCTATTGTGGAGAGGCTTGCGTAGGCTATAGCCTATTGTGGAGAGGCCTGCGTAGGCTATAGCCTATTGTGGAGAGGCCTGCGTAGGCTATAGCCTATTGTGGAGAGGCCTGCGTAGGCTATAGCCTATTGTGGAGAGGCCTGCGTAGGCTGTGTGGAGCCTATTGTGGAGAGCTTGCGTGGAGGCTATAGCCTGCGTAGGCTATTGTGGAGAGGCCTGCGTAGGCTATAGCCTATTGTGGAGAGGCCTGCATAGGCTATAGCCTATTGTGGAGAGGCCTGCGTAGGCTATAGCCTATTGTGGAGAGGCCTGCGTAGGCTATAGCCTATTGTGGAGAGGCCTGCGTAGGCTATAGCCTATTGTGGAGAGGCTTGCGTAGGCTATAGCCTATTGTGGAGAGGCCTGCGTAGGCTATAGCCTATTGTGGAGAGGCCTGCGTAGGCTATAGCCTATTGTGGAGAGGCCTGCGTAGGCTATAGCCTATTGTGGAGAGGCCTGCGTAGGCTATAGCCTATTGTGGAGAGGCCTGCGTAGGCTATAGCCTATTGTGGAGAGGCCTGCGTAGGCTATAGCCTATTGTGGAGAGGCCTGCGTAGGCTATAGCCTATTGTGGAGAGGCCTGCGTAGGCTATAGCCTATTGTGGAGAGGCCTGCGTAGGCTATAGCCTATTGTGGAGAGGCCTGCGTAGGCTATAGCCTATTGTGGAGAGGCTTGCTATAGCCTATTGTGGAGGGCTATAGCCTATTGTGGAGAGGCCTGCGTAGGCTATAGCCTATTGTGGAGAGGCTTGCGTAGGCTATAGCCTATTGTGGAGAGGCTTGCGTAGGCTATAGCCTATTGTGGAGGGGCTTGCGTAGGCTATAGCCTATTGTGGAGGGGCCTGCGTAGGCTATAGCCTATTGTGGAGAGGCTTGCGTAGGCTATAGCCTATTGTGGACAGGCCTGCGTAGGCTATAGCCTATTGCGCACAGCTGGAAGAGCTGAGTAATGATGTGATGTGAAGCCAAAGTCAGAAGGAAAATATAAGGTAGATATTAGGCCATTCATTAGCTAAATATTATGCAACCATTTGGATCAGTTTGGGCTTAAGGACAACAAAGTCAAGGTATTGGAGTGGCCATCACAAAGCCCTGGCCTCAGTCCTATAGAAAATCTGTGGGCAGAATTGAAAAGGAATGTGCGAGCAAGGAGGCCTACAAACCTGACTCAGTTACCCCAGGTCTGTCGGGAGGAATGGGACAGAAACCAGAAACGTTTGACCCAAGTTAAACAATTTAAAGGCAATGCTACCAAATACTGTGTATGTAAACTTCTGACCCACTGGGAATGTGATGAAAGTAATAAAAGCTGAAATAAATAATTCTCTCTGCTATTATTCTGACATTCCACGTTCTTAAAATAATGTGGTGATCTTAACTGATCTAAAACAGGGAATTTTACTTTAAAAAAAACAACTAAATGTCAGGAATTGTGAAAAACTGAGTTTAAATGTATTTGGCTAAGGTGTATGTAAACTTCCGACTTCAACTGTATTCTTGACAGTTTAGAAGGTCCAGAAAGGTACATTAACAGGCCAGTCATATGGTGTATTTTGTCAGGATGTAGTATTTCAGTGTTAAAGATAGGCTTACGATAGGAAATTATGGTCTTCTCCTTTCCCCGCTTGTTCTTAATGCTGTAGTAGGGATGGGCATTTGACCATTTTGGATTGTCCGAGTACTCGAGCACTTTAATAAAAATGTACATTTAAAACACTTACAACGCCCGCACTGGGAAAAAAATATGTCCACATTTATTTATATGCCAACAGAATGCAACAATGGCTAATTTATCATAACCATTACAGATTTTATTTTATTTTATTTTATTTCACCTTTATCTAACCAGGTAGGCAAGTTGAGAACAAGTTCTCATTTACAATTGCGACCTGGCCAAGATAAAGCAAAGCAGTTTGACAGATACAACGACACAGAGTTACACATGGAGTAAAACAAACATACAGTCAATAATACAGTATAAACAAGTCTATATACAATGTGAGCAAATGAGGTGAGAAGGGAGGTAAAGGCAAAAAAGGCCATGGTGGCAAAGTAAATACAATATAGCAAGTAAAACACTGGAATGGTAGTTTTGCAATGGAAGAATGTGCAAAGTAGAAATAAAAATAATGGGGTGCAAAGGAGCAAAATAAATAAATAAATTAAATACAGTAGGGAAAGAGGTAGTTGTTTGGGCTAAATTATAGGTGGGCTATGTACAGGTGCAGTAATCTGTGAGCTGCTCTGACAGTTGGTGCTTAAAGCTAGTGAGGGAGATAAGTGTTTCCAGTTTCAGAGATTTTTGTAGTTCGTTCCAGTCATTGGCAGCAGAGAACTGGAAGGAGAGGCGGCCAAAGAAAGAATTGGTTTTGGGGGTGACTAGAGAGATATACCTGCTGGAGCGTGTGCTACAGGTGGGAGATGCTATGGTGACCAGCGAGCTGAGATAAGGGGGGACTTTACCTAGCAGGGTCTTGTAGATGACATGGAGCCAGTGGGTTTGGCGACGAGTATGAAGCCAGGGCCAGCCAACGAGAGCGTACAGGTCGCAATGGTGGGTAGTATATGGGGCTTTGGTGACAAAACGGATTGCACTGTGATAGACTGCATCCAATTTGTTGAGTAGGATATTGGAGGCTATTTTGTAAATGACATCGCCAAAGTTGAGGATTGGTAGGATGGTCAGTTTTACAAGGGTATGTTTGGCAGCATGAGTGAAGGATGCTTTGTTGCGAAATAGGAAGCCAATTCTAGATTTAACTTTGGATTGGAGATGTTTGATATGGGTCTGGAAGGAGAGTTTACAGTCTAACCAGACACCTAAGTATGTGTAGTTGTCCACGTATTCTAAGTCAGAGCCGTCCAGAGGAGTGATGTTGGACAAGCGGGTAGGTGCAGGTAGCGATCGGTTGAAGAGCATGCATTTAGTTTTACTTGTATTTAAGAGCATAACAATAGATAACAAATCCTAATTGCTAAATTGCCACATATACACTGAGTGTACAAGGCATTAGTAACACCTTCCAAATATTGAGTTGCACCCCTCTTTGGGCTCACAACAGCCTCAATTCGTCGGGGCAGGGACTACAAGGTGTCGAAAGCGTTCCACAGGGATGCTGTCCCATGTTGACTCCAAAGCTTCCCACAGTTGTGTCAAGTTGGCTGGATGTCCTTAGGCTGGTGGACTATTCTTGATACACACAGAAAACAGTTGAGAATGAAAAACCCAGCAGCCTTGCAGTTTTTGACACACTCAAACCAGTGCACTTCAAAGGCACTAAAATATTCTGTCCTGCCCATTCAACCTCTGAATGACACATACACAATCCATATGTCAATTGTCTCAAGGCTTAAAAATCCTTCTTTAACCTGTCTCCTCCCCTTCATCTACACTGATTGAAGTGGATCTAACAGGTTACATCAATAAGGGATCATAGCTTTCACCTGGATTCACCTGGTCAGTCTATTTTGTTTGTATGTCATGAAGAGCAGGTGTTCCTAATGTTTTGTGCATTCAGTTAATAAAAAAGGAAGTGACATTTAAGATGAATTTATTGAAACCATAATATCAACTGGTTACATTATGTTGTGGAACACAATCTTCAAAGACTAACCTCAGCAGTGGCGCTTGCTTGTCGAAGCCTATGGCTGTGCAATGGCATAGCCTCATTTTTAAATTTAGCAGATAAGACGCTCTTTTTCCAGAGCCTTTATCGCAGTCAAGATACACCTATTTTATAGTAAAAAACAACAACATTATGTTATATAACAGAATAAAACAGAACAGAAGATTTTGTCCAAAATAAAAAAGTTGCCAGTGCGAAGTGACGAGCATCTTGTGCCTGGAACCGTTATTCTACAAGAGGGAACATTTGAAATGGGCCTCAATTTGGCGAGTTGAAATACATTTTTTAAAGTGTTACAAACAAAATCGTTCTTCTTTTCAATATACAGACATTTGATTTACACTGAACAGAAATATATATGCAACATGTAAATGTTACGGTCCATGTTTCATGAGCTGAAATAAAAGATCCCAGAAATGTTCCATAAGCAGAAAAACATTTTCTCTCTCAAATGTTGGGCACAAATGTGTTTACGTCCCTGTTAGTGAGCATTTCTCCTTTGAGAAAATAATCCATCCACCTGACAGGTGTGGCATATGAAGAAACTGATTAAACAGCATGATTATTACACAGGTGCACAGGTGTGCTGGGGACAATAACAGGCCACTCTAAAATGTGCAGTTTTGTCACACAACACAAATTTCACTTGCCCAATCGGGCAGCCACAAAGCATATCCCACCAAGTAGTTTTACAGTATTTAAAAAAAATTTGATCTCTGGTTCAAGATTGGGCTTTGACGTCTGTTCCAGTACTCGATTACTCATGCCCATTCCGATGCTGTGGCTTATTTTACATTCAGGGAGCAAGAGCAAGAGTGCATCTCTCCTCCAATAGGCTATTAATAATGAAAATACGTCTACAAGCTTTTAAAGTCTGCCTTTTTCCTGGGACTCAATGTCAATTCCACAGCATCACGTTGCACCGTGTGTATTGCCAGTAATACGTCGATAGGGAACAGAGAATTATCCTCACTAATACCTGGTTAACATTTTTGGGGGAGGAGCCAAATTAACTGTTGAATCCTACAAAAGAGAGTGCGGTGGAGTCAATAGGTATTTGTGTCTGCCTGTCTATGTGGAGTCCGAAGAACCCTTTTGTGTACCATGAAGAACCTTTTATACCAAAAAGGGTTCTCCTATGGGGACAGCCGAATAACCTTATTGGAACCCTTTTTATCTAAGAGTGTACTGAAACAAAGTATGTGGGCTATCCATCCTTATGAGGGAGCATACTACGATGAGCTACTCATCAGATCACTATCGCCTCCTTGGAGCGGCACTCTGCCAATTTGCTTCTGCTACGGTGGGCTAGCACCACAGAAACACACTGACATCGTTTGTCTCCCCCTCTCCCTGTTTCACCACACAAGCACTGTGTCTATCTCCCTGTCTCCCCACCCTGATGGGGGCCTATGGTGAGGTGAGGGGGGTAAATGGCGTCAAGGCACAGCACAGGGATGGTGACGGTGGCTAATGATCTCCCCTCTGTTCCAGTGGGCTGAGAGAAACCATTACCTCTCGCCACATTACCCTGCTATCCCTCACATCCCCCTCTCCCTCTACCTCTCTCTTTGTTATTTCTCTTCTCTACCTTGTCTCTGTTTCCCCTCCCTCCCTCCCTCCCTCCCTCCCTCCCTCCCTCCCTCCCTCCCTCCCTCCCTCCCTCCCTCCCTCCCTCTTCTCTCTATGCTCTCTCTCTCTCTTCTCTACATCATCTCTCTTCCTTTCTCCATCTCTCTCTCGCTTTGCTTTCTCAGGAGCACCTTGCTGCTGCAGTCACGGCTGCCTGGCGGTGCCATTGCTCACCTCCTTACCTCCCCCTCCTCCTCATCCCCTCCACCTGCTCCTCCTCCCTCTGAACCCCCAGCTATATACATCACATTTAACACTTTGACAGTAACAGTCTATAATGTTTCTATTCTACAAAATCACTCTGCCAACTCTGGGATACCAGAGCAGAGACTGAGGAAAATAAATACCATTCTCAGCCGTTGGCAGTAAATTCTAAGGGAAAAGGAACAAAAAGATACTCTTATAGCCTCTTACAATGGCTCTGTCTGTCTCTGTCCTGGCCTTTAGCGCAAACGCAGGGTAATTCCAATCAATATATTTATCAACCTTCACTGACAACA